>NC_077227.1:431843123-432148748 GCF_027887165.1 Monodelphis domestica
AGATCTCATTAAGTTGGATTAATTGAAGGTACTTTCACCTGAGAGAAACTGAAAAACTGCATGTTTGTAAAGAAAGGCAATTTATTGCTTTCTTTTAAAAAAACACATACCATCAATTTATTTTTAAAATTTTATTGATAACTTTTATTTTTAATTTCACCTTCATTTCCCATTATGTTGTCCCATTCCTTTCATTGGTCCAGAGAGCCATCCCTTAAAATCCCTTAAAATGAAGAATAAAAAGGCAAGGAGAATAATATTGCAAGAAAACTAACCAATATATGGAAAAAGTCTGAGATTATGTTCACTGCTCTAAATCCAGTCTCCAACATCTGGAAAAAAAAAACGCAGATACAGATATCTGTGTTCTCATATTTCTTCTTTTTGTCCAGGTTTGGCCATTATTATTTAGCAATATTCAGTTTCAATTGTTTTATAATTTGTTCCATTTATATCATTATAGTCATTCTAGATATTGCTTTCCTGATTTTGTTTACTTTACTTTGTAGCAGGCAATGTGTCTTCCCATACTTATTCATACTAATTATAGGCATAATTTCTTAAACACAGGCATTCCATTATATTTGTGTTCTATAATTGCTTTAGCTATTTGCCAGTCATGGGAATCTATTTATTCCTATTCTGTGCTATGTCAAAAAGCAATGTCATAAATACTTTGGTGGATATAGATCCTCTTTTTCTCACTAACCTCCTTGGGAAGTAAGTTTACTTTCAAGTACTCACAATTAATGACTACTGCTAACATAATTTTTTCCAAATAGATTTCATGGGGGAATCTGTTTTTACCAAATAGGAACAATTTGTTTATGATTTACAGCATACAATTGAATAATTAATGTGTTATAATTCTTAAAAGTCTCATCACCTCAGAGTTAAACACGGTCCTGATATTCCCAGTATTGTCCATCTTATACATCTTTTTCACCCTTTCTCCATATAAAAACTAATGGAAAAAGCAGTCTAGTTCAAATGGAATCAGCACCAATTTCAATAAATAGCATCCAAATTAGCAGCATTTCTGATACAATTACTAATTAATAAATATATTTTGTGACTAATTTGCAAATTAGTGGTTTAGAATTCAAAGCTCATTTCCTCATAGTAAATATTTTACCGAAACACTATGATAATTGGTAGTTAGGTTCATAGAGAGCTCCTCAAAAGCATTTAAATTAATATTTTGTAGTAAGAACATTGAGAAAATAATACAGTATAGCAACAGTAATTAAAAGACTAAAAACTATACTAATATATTGCATAACAAATTTTCCTCAGAATGCTTCTGAATAAGGAATAATATTTAAAGGAGAATGTAGAAGTAGAATGTTTGTAGACATTCTGAGATTTTTTTCCAGGGAATTCCCATTAGCTTTAGGTATCTATGGCACTGGTTTATCCTTCTATTTAATTTCATGTCAAAATAGAGTAACTTTTCTTCTCCTTGTTATAAGTGACCCATCTATATTACTCATAAACTTATTAGTTATAATTTTTGGCTCACAAATATGAGTGGACAAGTGAGAGGGGGAGAAGATGAGAGGAAGAAAGAAAAGAGATAGAGGGACAAAGACAGGCAGAGAGAGATTGAAGGAGAGCCAGGTAGATATACAGAGATGGATTTTATGAGACAAGTGAGTTGAGTTCAGCACAAGATGAAAAAGGGGGGAAGGGAGTATATTTTTGTATGAGAAAAACAATGTCTCCATTGAAATTAATTGTTGGTCATAGTAAAGTGAGAAAAATTGGAAAGCCTCATGTGTGCATGATCTTTTCATGTAGTTAGGAAGGAAATAATAAAAAAAGTAAAGGGCCAAATAGTTCCCCACATGGATGACTAAGTAATGCTGTTGGATTATGACAGTTTGAAGAGTTAGGAGCAATACTAGAATATTAGTGTCAGTTGGAAGCAGAAAAAGAAGTGGGTAGCCAGGCATTTTTATGTAAGAGGTATATGGAAGCTTCCAGTTTGGAAATCCAGGTACTCTATCTGTATCTGCCTATATCTGCATACAATTCTTAGTACAGTTCCTGCCACATATAAGGCTCTTCATAAATGCTTACTGACTGAGTGATTGATTTTGCATAGCATGCAAAGTGGTTTCTAAGAATTTCTATAGCATCTTAGAAATTACAAAAACTAATGAGTGAGACTGAATAATTAGGCTAAAGGTTTTTGAAAGTGTATATTTAGAAGTAAGTTCTATTAGTATACTTGCATTTCTGACTATAGTTAGACCTTCTGTATCTTGAGGGTTAAGAGTGTTAAGAGTGTCCTGAGACCTGGAAAATCCACATATGATTTTTTGGTCCTCTCTTTGTGCCAGAGAAGAACTCTGAATTTTTTTTTCTGCAAATATATGCATTTATTAGTTACCAAACTTTTAAAAATATATCTGCACTTTTAGCCTTTGTATGTCATCTGCTGGTTTTCATATTCTTTTCATAAACTTCAACTTTTTACTTAATTTTAACTTTAAAAAGAAATTGTGTATATCTGTGATGTTAAAAGACAAAATATATTATTATGCAGTCCTATACATATATTGTATGCATTTCTGAGTTTCTAAACCTTTTCTGTGTCGTCTATTGATCTTCTTATGTGGGCTATGGCATTGGCAAACTCCCCCCCCCTCAAATTTCCATTCAGATTTTTATGCCAATCATATCTTATATCTATATGTTATGTTGATATATTGAAACCACAGTGGGAAAAAATATTATACTTGATTTGAATTTATGACCTATTTTAATTGAAGAGTTGCTGAAGGATTTCTAAAGATTAAGTTCCCTAATTTTCTAAAAAAAATAGAAGATAGTAGGAAATTGAATCTATAAAGGCCAGTGACACTTATAATTTTTCAATAAAATTCTAGGACAATTTAATAATTCCAAGTTGGCAGATTCATAAGCAATAAGTTTTGATAGTGTCAAAGAGCAGCATGTATGTATATATATATATATATATATACACACATTAAACTTAAACTACTCTCTGAAAACATTTTAAAGTTTAATTTTCATTTTTACTATTTTTATCATTACTTCTTAAATACATACAGTTAAAATTCTAAAATAATCCTTGATTTGAAAATAAATTTGCTGATTTCTGAGATGTAATTGCTTGTACCAAAAACTAAATAATTGACTCTGGTGATCTGCTAAGAACTGGCTCTAAAACACACTAAGTGGGGGCAGCTCAGGAGCTCAGTGGATTGAGAACTAGGCCTAGAGATGGGAGGTCCTGGGTTCAAATCTGAACTCAGACACCTCCTAGCTATGTGATTCTGGGCAAGTCACTTGACCCCTGTTGCCTAGCCCTTGCCACTCTTCTGCCTTGGTGCCAATACACAGTATTGACTCCAAGACAGAAGGTAAGGGTTTAAAATAAAATAAAATAAAATAAAACACACTAAATGTATATACAGCTATATGCACATATACATAGGCATATATCTTACATATATGCCTATGTAACTAAACATATCATTAATATATCACATCCCTTTGCATATATGTAAATATAATGTATTAGTGATAAAAATGACTAAATACAAGAATAGTATACATGTACGTATATGGGATAGTTTGGTTATATATGTGTACTATATGTGTTATTAATAAGATGATTTATGAAAAGCTTGAAGTGTTTAGAGCCAACTTGGTTTCATCAAAAACAAATATCAAATTAACTTCATTTTCTTTTTTGGAAATGGTAACCAGTTCAGTAGATCAGAAGAAGATCAGGGGAATGCTATAATCAAATTTATTCATATTTCAACAAAACATTTGAAAGTTTATAGTGTCAGTCTTTGGGATATGATAGATAAAGGCTACATGATTAGAGAGATAAATTTGGAATTTGACACAAAACATAGTTAACAATTAATTGATATCATTTTGGAGGGAAGACTTAACTGGAGGTACCAATGATCTGTCTTTGGTCTCTACCAGAGATGTCAAACTCTGGGTACCTCATACAGTATACAATATTACTTAGTGTTTCCAGAACTAGTTTAAAATATAATTAGGAAGAACTTAACAAAATAAATAAAAATGTAATAGAAAATACATATTATTAATAGGTATTTTTCTAAGTCAATTAATAACAAAATGGATGCTTATATATGGTTTTGTGTCCCCCAATTTCTATCTCAGTTTGACGTCACTAGTATGTATTATTCAATATTTTATCAGCAACTTGGAAGATGATAATCAGTTAATTTCATTCTGATTAAATTTACAAATAACATAGCAGAAAAGAAAATCAACACAATGAATGACAGATACAGAAAACAAAAATACTTTGATAGGTTATAGGTTAAAAATTATGGGTTAAAAATAATGAAAAGAAATGTAATAGGAAAAGGTATAAAATTCTACATAAGGATTCAAAATATCATTTTCACAAGCCCAGAGGGGAGGGGGTATAACTACAAGTTTAGGTGAAAAAGATCTAGAAGTTTTACTGTCTACAAATCCAGAATTGGCAGTATTATCCAGCAGGCTTAGTAGCTAATATTATTTTATATAGAGTTAAGAAAGATATTAATTTTCAGACTGAAGGGGTTGATATTCCCATTGTACACTTTTTTCTTGAAGTCAGGGAATTATGCTCAGATCTTGGTGCCACATTTTAGGAAAGACATCAACAATTATAGACAGAATGACTAGCATGGTGAGAAAATTATAAATAGTGGCCTATGTTTAATACTACAGAGGTGATAAAGGTGAGGGGCTTATTTTTCTATCTTCCTTTCCCCAGAATCTGGAAGGCTTTTCTTTTCTGGGTAGAAATTTCTATTTTAATCTCAGCTACATTTTCTGGTTGATTTCCATTTATAGTATTTTACCCCCTCAAAAGTCATATATGTCCAACTGGGGAATAGTTAAATTTTACCTATAGTTAGTGTCAATGAACTACATACACAACCATTTATTTTTTAAAAAATTAATTACTTGAAATTTAAAAATTCAAATAGTAGAATTTTCATATATACATCAGAACACAAAAGAAGATTTGTTATGAATCTGTAAGTATTCATTTTGCATCCTGCTATTTCTTTAAAAGTTCTTATATAAGTTGATACACATTGAACACATGTATGTGTATATTAATACACATATATTCCACATTCTTGTATATATACATGCATATATACATCCATATTACACACATACATGTTATTGGGTATCTCTGATAACTCTGTAAGGCTACTTTGTGTTCATCATGGCTTTATTGTTGGACAGTCCAGGCTAACTTTTTTTTAAGTTCTTGGTAGAAGAAAATACTTCTTTATTTTCTCATTGTATTTCTTAATCATTTCTTTTTTTTTTCTGTTAGGATTTTGCTAGAGTAGGTTGGTAAAAGCTGGACTGCCTAATTATACCTATCAAAATATTTTTGTTTCCTGTTTCTACCATTCATTGTATTAGCCGTCTTTTCTGCTCTGTGCCAACTGCAAATTTGATGAGAATCAAGTACTCATCTTGGCAGGAAGTCCTTTCATGTTATTTCCTTTTAAGATTTTTGTCCAGTATTTAAAATATTTTCTATATCATTAGGAGCGATAGGATTCTTTGTCTCTTTTTCCTAGGCTGCCAGAAGGCAACATTCATAAATCATTAGTTGTGATAAAGCTAAAAGGAAGTATACCTACAAATATAAGGCAAATATAATTGAGAATGGAAGCTACCTACATATCATTTAAATAAATACAATGGAATATACACAGCCACCTATATAGATATGGACTAAACTTATGGTTTCTA
Source organism: Monodelphis domestica (assembly GCF_027887165.1). Classification (NCBI taxonomy): domain Eukaryota; kingdom Metazoa; phylum Chordata; class Mammalia; order Didelphimorphia; family Didelphidae; genus Monodelphis; species Monodelphis domestica. The sequence goes on from NC_077227.1 coordinate 431,848,914, forward strand.
AGCGAGGAAATTCTTTGTGAATGTAAATTGGTAACTTTGCAGCTCCTACATTTTCTGTGGTTTTGTGGATTTACTTAGAGCATTACAGATTAAATAAAATTAAATAAATTGGCAGTCATTGAGCCATTATGTATCAAAAGTATGACTGGAACACAGGTCTTTGAAGGCAATTATCTGATTTCAAGGTTTGCTTTCCATCAACTGAAAAAAATATCATGCTGCCTTGCCATATGTATATATAAATAAGCATATGTAGACATATTCATATATAAGCATATAAATGCATGTACATACATATATACATGTTTATATGTGTGTATATATACTGTGTACATAGATATGTTCATATATACATATTCATTATCTCTGAAAACTGTCAGATATTTACATAATATACAAATGCCTTCGACTTTTTATAGATAATGTATTAGAAGCTAATCATTTAATAGAATATTAATATATATATGATTATAAGGAAATGAGATTTTGCTATGAATTAGGACACAGGGAAAAAGAATGAAAATGCTATCTATCATTTGATCAATCACAAATATTAATTAAATGTCTACTAGGGTCTAGGCACTGTGCTAGGTGCTCCAAAACAAAAATGGAATAATTTTTACGTGCAAAGGGGCTACATTCTAATGAAGAAAACAATAAGTACATATATACACATATAAGAATATACAAAAGAAATGTATAAGACAACAACTACAAATATATATAAAGTAATTTAATACAAAATTGTTTTGGAGGGAGAATACTAGTTGTTAGAGAAATTGGGAAAGATTTTATGTAGATTATTGTGCTTAAACTGCATATTAAAGGAGAAAGTGACTTTATGCTGTTGCTGTGAGGAGGGAGTGCACTCCAGGTATTTTGAATGGTTAGTGAAAAAATCTGGGAAGTGGGAGATTAGAATGTTGAGTTTGAGGAGCAGACATAAGATTAGTCTGCTCAGAATGAAAAATACAAGAGGGTAGTAAAATTCAGTGAAGATACAAAAATAGATTGCGGTAAGACTGTGTAGAACTTTAAAAGCCAAATAGGGAAATTTATATTTTATTTCACAAGAAGTAGGAAGATACTGACATTGATTAAATAGAGTCACATTGTCAAATTTATGTTTATGAAAAACTTTTTTTTGCAAATGTGTAGTAGGATGAAATGGAATAGAATGACATTTAAGGTAGGAAGTTTTTTAAATAACCAAGGTGATAAGAGATGAGAACCTGAACTAAGTTTAGCTGTGTGAGTAGAGAGAAAGGATCAGAATCAACAGCTATTATATAGGGCAAGTGATTGATATTTTTAGGGATATTGCTAGATATTGATATGGCAACATGTGGCAACAAATTAAATTCATTGGGTGATAAAGGGCAAAGACTCAGAGTTAATACATGGGTTAAAATCTTGGGAGAATGAAAAGATGAAGGAAATGAAAAGATATTTGACAGAAATAGGAAATTTTGGAAGAGAAAGATTTAGGGGGAAAGAAAATGAATGAATTTAGTTTTAAGCATATTAAGATATCATTAGGATATCCAATTTAAAATGTTTAATAGAAATTTGGCAATGTGGATCTGAAGCTCAGGAAAGAGAATGGATTTAAATATATAGATGTGGCAGACATCTTCATTAATAGTAATTAATGCCCTTAGTGATGATGAGGTTACCAAGAGAGCATATGCAGAAGAGGGAATAAAAGAAGGGCCAAATCAATGGGTATCAATGGTCAGACTGTGGAAGATTTTTGTTAAATATAAAGAAGCATTTTCTAACATTTAGAGTTGCCGATAAATACAAAGGCTTCCTGGTGTTATAGTGTACTGCTTACATTGGATGTGTTCAATAACTCCTTTTGAGAGCACCATTTAATATTTGTGTAAGAAATTGAATTTTAATGATCCCCCTAATAGTGGATTCTATGATTCTTTAGGTTACAGTCTTCTACTCAATATCTCATTATTCTTTTAAAAAAAAACATGAGTGACATCAACAAGACCTGGGTGACAGAATTCTTCTTTCTAGGACTTTCTGATGATCTTCAAATTCAGCTACTTCTCTTCATACTCTTCCTGATAGTCTACATGGTTACTGTGCTTGGAAACCTGCTTCTCATCTCCCTGGTTCTGATTGACTCACAACTCCATACATCCATGTACTTTTTCCTTTGCAACTTGTCTTTGGCTGACCTGTGCTTTTCTACTTGTATTGTTCCCCAAGTTCTTGCCCACATGTTATACAGAAGAAAGGTCATTTCCTTCACAGGCTGTGCAGCTCAGCTTCTTTTCTCCCTCTTTTTAGGATGTACAGAGTGTGCACTCTTAGCTGTGATGTCCTATGACAGGTACTTGGCAATCTGTGACCCCATGCACTACCCTATCATCATGACATCGAGGTTATGTGGCCACTTGGCCTTGGGTTGCTGGGTCAGTGGTATTCTAGTGGCTTTGGTTGACACCACATTCACATTGCGACTCCCCTACCAAGGAGATAATAGAATTGCTCATTTCTTTTGTGAGTCTCCAGCCCTCTTAGCCTTGGCTTCTGCAGACACCCACAGCTCAAAGATGGCCATTTTCTTAATGGGTGTTGTGATTCTTCTAGCACCTGTGTCTCTGATTCTGGCATCCTATGGCTCCATTATAGTGACTGTGATCAGGATGAAGACAACCTCAGGGAGACGTAAGGCATTCTCCACTTGTGGCTCCCACCTCCTTGTGGTCATTATTTTTTATGGGTCAGCCATCATTAACTATATGACACTTAAACCCTCAAAAGAGCAGGCAAAAGTGGTGTCTGTATTTTATACTGTGATAAACCCCATGCTTAATCCCCTCATTTACAGCCTGAGGAATAAGGATGTGAATAAGGCACTTAGAAACATTGCCAAAAAAAGGAAATGCTTCATATCCTGATTGTGTCACTGTCATTCATTATAGCACTGTTTCTTCACTCCAGAGACTGCAATAGCACTCCCGATCCTATTAAAAAATTGCCTTTCCATTATTCTTAGCATATATGAATACATGTTTATATTGCTTTATAGTGATTTCTAGAATGTTTATGTGTTGTATACCAATAATATGTCTCAGGCACAGAGAGAGGTGTGATATGATACATCTATCACTCTGTAGAGCTAGATGAGAACACTACTAATATGGAAGGTTTTAGAAAAACAGTTTTAGTAATGTGGAATTAACATAAGAGACAGTTCTGCTCTAGACTTTGGGAAATACACTCAGGCATGGTATAATGTTTCTTGGGAACAAAAGAAGGAGTAGGAAGAGGAGGAGAAGGAAGAGATAGTAGATAAACAGGAAAAATAGGAAAAAATAGGATGGAGGCAAATACACATTTAGTAATCATAACTCTGAATATGAATGGCATGAATTCCCCTATAAAATGTAAACAGATAACAAAGTGAATTAAAAACTGGAATCTTATAATATTATGCTTGCAAGAAACATTTGAAGCAAAGGGAAACATATAGAGTAAAGGAAAGGGGCTAGAATGGATTCGAATATGCTTCAGCTGAAGTTTTTAAAAAAGAAGGGATACAAGAATGAACAAATTAAAAAACCCCAGAAGAAAACCAAAACTAGAGATCCTAAAAATTAAGGGATAAATTAATAAAATCGAAAGTGACAGAACTATTAAGCTAATAAACAAGACTAGAAGCTGGTACTTTGAAAAAACAGACAAAATAGACAAAGTACTGGTTAATCTCATTAAAAAAAGGAAAGAAGAAAGGCAAATTAACAGCATCAAGGATGAAAAGGGGGATCTCACCTCCAATGAAGAGGAAATTAAGGCAGTCATTAAAAACTACTTTGCCCAACTATATGGCAATAAATATACCAACCTAGGTGATATGGATGAATATTTACCAAAAAATAAATTGCCTAGACTAACAGAAGAAGAAATAGTTTTCTTAAATAATCCCATATCAGAAAAAGAAATCCAACAGGCCATCAAAGAACTTCCTAAGAAAAAATCCCCAGGGCTTGATGGATTCACCAGTGAATTCTATCAAACATTCAGAGACCAGTTAATCCCAATACTATACAAACTATTTGACATAATAAGCAAAGAGGGAGTTCTACCAAACTCCTTTTATGACACAAGCATGGTACTGATTCCAAAACCAGGCAGGCCAAAAACAGAGAAAGAAAATTATAGACCAATCTACCTAATGAATATAGATGCAAAAAAAAAAAAATAGGATACTAGCAAAAAGACTCCAGCAAGTGATCAGAAGGGTCATCCACCATGATCAAGTAGGATTTATACCAGGGACGCAGGGCTGGTTCAACATTAGGAAAACTATCCACATAATTGACCACATCAACAAGCAAACCAACAAGAACCACATGATTATCTCAATAGATGCAGAAAAAGCCTTTAATATAATACAACACCCATTCCTACTAAAAACACTAGAAAGCATAGGAATAGAAGGGTCATTCCTAAAAATAATAAACAGTATATATCTAAAACCATCAGCTAATATCATCTGCAATGGGGATAAACTAAATCCATTCCCATTAAGATCAGGAGTGAAACAAGGATGCCCATTATCACCTCTATTATTTGACATTGTATTTGAAACACTAGCAGTAGCAATTAGAGAAGAAAAAGAAATTGAAGGCATTAAAATAGGCAAGGAGGAGACCAAATTATCGCTCTTTGCAGATGACATTTTGGTCTACTTAAAGAATCCTAGAGATTCAACCAAAAAGTTAATCGAAATAATCAACAACTTTAGCAAAGTTGTAGGATACAAAATAAACCCACATAAGTCATCAGCATTTCTATATAATTCCAACACAGCTCAGCAGCAAGAACTAGAAAGAGAAATCTCATTCAAAATTACCTTAGACGAAATAAAATACTTAGGAATCTATCTCCCGAGACAAACACAGGATCTATATGAACACAACTACAAAACACTTTCCACACAACTAAAACTAGACTTGAACAATTGGAAGAACATTAACTGCTCATGGGTAGGACGAGCCAATATAATAAAAATGACCATCCTACCCAAACTCATCTATCTATTTAGTGCCATACCCATGGAACTTCCAAAAATTTTTTTTACTGATTTAGAAAAAACCATAACAAAGTTCATTTGGAAGAACAAAAGATCAAGGATATCCAGGGAAATAATGAAAAAAAATACAAAGGAAGGGGGTCTTGCAGTCCCAGATCTCAGACTATATTACAAAGCAGCGGTCATCAAAACAATTTGGTACTGGCTAAGAGACAGAAAGGAGGATCAGTGGAATAGACTGGGGGCAAGCAACCTCAGCAAGACAGTATATGACAAACCCAAAGATCCCAGCTTTTGGGACAAAAATCCACTATTTCATAAAAACTGCTGGGAAAATTGGAGGACAGTGTGGGAAAGATTAGGCTTAGATCAACACCTCACACCCTACACCAAGATAAATTCAAAATGGGTGAATGACTTGAATATAAAGAAGGAAACTATAAGAAAATTAGGCGAACACAGAATAGGATACATGTCAGACCTTTGGGAAGGGAAATACTTCAAAACCAAGCAAGAATTAGAAAGAGTTACAAATGCAAAATAAATAATCTGGATTACATCAAATTAAAAAGTTTTTGTATAAACAAAACCAATGTAACCAAAATCAGAAGGGTAGCAACAAATTGGGAAACAATCTTCATAAAAACCTCTGACAAAGGTTTAATTACTCAAATTTATAAAGAACTAAATCAATTGTACAAAAAATCAAGCCATTCTCCAATTGACAAATGGGCAAGGGACATGAACAGGCAGTTGGCATCCAAAGAAATCAAAACTATTAATAAGCACATGAAAAAGTGCTCTACATCTCTTATAATCAGAGAGATGCAAATCAAAACAACTCTGAGGTATCACCTCACACCTAGCAGATTGGCTAACATGACAGCTATGGAAAGTAATGAATGCTGGAGGGGATGTGGCAAAGTGGGGACATTAATTCATTGCTGGTGGAGTTGTGAATTGATCCAACCATTCTGGAGGGCAATTTGGAACTATGTCCAAAGGGCGATAAAAGACTGTCTGCCCTTTGATCCAGCCATAGCACTGCTGGGCTTGTACCCCAAAGAGATAATGGACAAAAAGACTTGTACAAAAATATTCATAGCTGCACTCTTTGTGGTGGCAAAAAATTGGAAAATGAGGGGATGCCCATCAATTGGGGAATGGCTGAGCAAATTGTGGTATATGTTGGTGATGGAATACTATTGTGCTCAAAGGAATAATAAAGTGGAGGAATTCCATGGAGACTGGAACAACCTCCAGGAAGTGATGCAGAGAGAAAGGAGCAGAACCAGGAAAACATTGTACACAGAGACTGATACACTGTGGTACAATCGAAGGTGATGGACGTCCCCATTAGTATCAATGCAATGTCCCTGAACAATCTGCAGGGATCTAAAAAATACTACCCTCAAGCAGAGGATAAACTGTGGGAGTAAAAACACTGATGAAAAGCAACTGCTTGACTACAGGGTTGGAGGAGATAAGACTGAGGAGAGACTCTAAATGAACACTATAATGCAAATTCCAACAACAGGGAAATGGGTTCGAGTCAAGAACACATGTGATAACCAATGGAATCATGCGTCGGCTATGGGAGAGGGAAAGGCGGGGGCGGGGGGGAGGAAAAGAAAATTATCTTTGTTCCCAGTGAATAATGTATGAAAAAGACCAAATAAAATAATGTTTAAAAATTTTAAAAAAGGGATAGCTATTATAATCTTAGACAAAGTAAAATCAAAAATAAATTTAATTAAAAGAGGTAAATGAGAAAACTACATCTTAATAAAAGGATTTTTAAAAAACCCTAAAGAATGGGTGGGTCAAAGAATAAATAACAGGAGCAATCAATGATTTCCTTAAAGAGAAAGATGACAATGATACAACATACCAAAATTTATGGGATGCAGTCAAAGCAGTACTTAGGGAGAAATGTGTATCTCTAAACTCTTACACCAATAAAATAGAGAAAGGACAGATTGTTGAATTAGGCATGTAACTAAAAATAAACCTAGAAAAAATAACAAACTAAAATTCTCAATGAAACACAAAATAAGAACTATCTCAAAGTTCTTAATCAAAATAACTATTTCTCTTTTAACTGACAATACCTTTCTTCATATAAAGGGGAAGCACATTAAAGGTACCATACCTTAGATAAAATAATTAACACAAGATAGTTAGTGAGGGAGAGCAAAAAATTTGGAAGGGGATGCTATAAAATAACTCATATATAAAACAGTGCTTGAGCTATATCTTGAAGAAAAAGAGAAAATGTCAGAGCTGGATACCAACATGATAACCTCAAACACCATGGCATGAAGATATGAAAATAGAATGCTATATGTGAAGATCAGAAAGAAAACCAGTTCAACTGGATTGTAGAATCAGGTAAAACAAGGTTGAAAAAATTATTTGCCACCATTTTTCTGCATAGTGCTTACTCCTATGCTGAGCCTAATTAAATACAGCCTGGGGAACAGAAAGATAAAGAATTAATGCCTGTGAATTAGGCCCTGTGAAAGTCACACTAGACCCTGTGAAAGTCCATCAACTTCTTGTCAAGGGAAGTGGGTTGTGGGTAGTACCCACATAAGATCAAGAGACATTATTCAATATGAATAGACAATTTTTCTTTATTTTTTATATTATTTCATTTCTCTAATTAATATAAAAATAAAATTTTAACATACACCTTTAAAAACACTTTGAATTTCAAATTCTCTCATACTTTCCCCTCACCCTCCTAGGCCTATTCCTTCCATGAGATCAGAACCAATTTGATACAGATTTTACATGTGTAATTATGTAAAATATTTCCACCATTAGTAATTTCTATGGATGGGAGAAAGAGAAGCAGGAGAAGAAGAAGGAGGAAGAGGAGAAAAGAAAGAAATAAATAAAGGAAATAAGGAAGAAAGGAGAAAGAAAGAGAATATAGAAGGAAGGATAAAATAAGGAACAAAGGAAGGAAAAGATAATGTTTTGTTCTGCATTCAGACACCATCAGTTCTTTCTCTGAAACCATATGACATTTTTCATCATAAGTCTCTGGGATTGTCTCAAATTGCTGTAATCTTAAGAATAGTTGGGCTATTCATAGTTGTTTAGCAAAAAATATTGCTATTACAGTGTACAATGTTGTTCCGATTCTGTTCACTTCATTTTGCATCAATTCACGTAAATCATCCCAGGTTTTTCTGATATAGCTCATCATTTGTTATAGCAAATAGTATTCCATTATAATCATATAACACAAATTGTTCATCCATTCCTCAAAAGATGGAATTCCTCAAAAATTAATTGGAAACTAAATAATATTATTTTAAAGGATATTGTCCAAAGAAGAAATCATAGAAATATTCAGTAATTTCATTACAAAATGAAACAATGAGGCAAATATCAAAATGCATAAGATACAGCCAAAGTAGTACTTAGGGGAATTTTTTTCATCTATAAATGTTTATATACATAAATTAAAGAAAGAAGAGATCAGAGAATTGTGCATACAAAATTAAAAAGTAAAAGACCTACAAGAATTGATGCAGAGTAATATGAGCAGAACCAGGAGAACACTGTAAACTGTAAAAATGAAGACTTGAATCCAGGACTTCAATCCCCAGAAGTCCTTGCTCCACTTCCCCAGAAAGCTTTGTTATATTATTGAATTCTCATCTGGGCTGAGATCGAGATGGGGTATTTAACCAGATTGGAAAGGCTTCTGGGCCTCTCTTTTTTCTTTTCTGTTTCTGCTTGCAAGCAGACAGGTCTTTCATGATGTAGGTGAGATTGTCGAGGCCTCTCTCTCTGGCCTAGACACATGCTTTCTTACTTGTATTTTTCTTAAATTCTCAATCTTTAATAAACCTCTAAAATATCATACTCCTTGCAGAGAGAAACTAATTTCTACCTGCCTCAAGTTTCCCTTAAATTTTTAATCTTTACAGTTTGACGACCACAAAGGGACAGGAAATACTTGCAATCTTCTGATTCTTTTCTTTAATGATCTTTAGTTCAGCCTTTAATAGCTACTGCCTAGAATTTTTTTTAAGCACGTTTCTCTGGCCAAGGTTTTTTTTACCCTTGCAAAGCTGCTGCTCATTCCAGCCATTAGATAGCTCACAGACTCTCAGCTCCCATTCCTGCCTGCCTGTGATCTCTGGCCTGTAGACATCCGCTCCGGACCTATTGCGTTTGATGTCCACCTGGCCCCTGGCTGCTTCATTCTGCCTGCCTGTTTCTCTTGCTGATGCTCCTGGCCTCTCTTGGTCCTTACCTGGTGCTCTGGCTCCCGGCCCTGCTTTCCTGTGTTCCAGCCAACCGCTCCAGATGGGTTTTGCTGTTTGACCTAGATTGCAACTCACCTGCCCAACCTGGCTGCCTGCTCTAGCTCCTGGTCCTGCTTGCCTGTGTTCCTGTCCCAGCCCTGCCCACCCCGGTGTTCTCTCTCTCACTCACCAGGTCCCTGTTCAACCCAGATCCTTGGAGCAGACTGCTCAGGACTCATTTCTACCAGCTGGTAAAAATGGGGGTAATTTTCCCGTATGCTAAGATTAGCCACGTGGACTGGGGCAGGAGGAGGTATTGGAGGAGGGAAGAGAGAAAAAAGGAGAGAAGAGACTTATGAACAGGAACTTAAAAACATGGCTATTTTACAAGGATATCTTTTAATTGCATTGATCCTTCTAGTGACTTCACCTGCGTGTCAGGGAGGAGATTCAGCTCCCTACAATCTTTTAGCTAACTTTGGGGAGGCAGCTGGGTAGCTCAACAGACTGAGAGCTGGGCCTAAAGACGGAGTTGAAATCTGGCCTGACACACTTCATGGCCGTGTGGACCTGGATGGGTCCCTTAACCCCCATTGCCTAGCCCTTACCACTCTGCCTTATGACAATGGGCATCTAAATGGATAATTAAAAACAAAAAGAAACAACAACAGCAACAACAAAAAAAAAACAGGGAATTTTAAAGAGACTAAAGGCTATATTTTAAGGCATTTCAGACTCAGATGGTTTCTAAAAATCTCTGTATTCTATTGCATTTAATATTTGCTTTGTTTAAGGTTTAAGTTTGTGATTTTAAATTCATATATTACTGCATTCAATATTATTTTGTTATACTGTTCATTTTAATGTACTGAGTTTAACTGTTAAATTCTGTTGCTTTTCCCCTATAACCATATTGAACAAATATCATTGTAATTAAGCCCATATATGAAAAAACAGCCTTTCTATTTTTGCCTTTGTAAATTGTCACATAGATGATAGATGGACTTCATCAGAACTGGTTACAATTGCTATAACAACCTTTGGAAATTTTACTGTGCTAAATATCTCAAATTATATTAAGGGTTTTTTAAACATGATTTTTGGAATTTTTTTTAACAATCTCTGGCTATTTTGCCTGCCCCTACCATGATGTGTAAGGCCCATTCTAGTAGCTGAAATAAAATATATTTTATAACCCCCAACCTTCCCGCATTTCTAAATATATGAATGGAAGTTGGGGCAGTTAATCTCAGGGCATTTGTACCCCTAAAAATCCTCCCAAAAAAGAAGCACCCCTCATTTATAACTATTTACCTCACTACTTTACTTCCACCAGAATAATATCTAGATTTCATGATGTTCTAAACCCAAAATGAGTTTTACTTTCTTTTAAAAATATGTTTATTACCAAAGTTGAAAGATTTGCTACATTTGTAAAAACTTGTGACAAATGTCCATCAGTTCATAGGTTTTTTAAAAAATGCCATACAGCAACTTATGTGAAATATGATAGTGTGTTTGTTTGCTATTGTAATTATTGGGGCTATTGAGAATTTTGGGGATATTGATAACTACATATTTGTACTACTGTTCTTTAAAAATAAAAAATGTTACCTTGTTCAATTCATTTGCTCATACCTTCAGTGGATCATGGCCAAATATGAAGAGGAAATGGATCTCATTTTTGGTGAGAAAGCCTTGCATTCTATATTTCCTTAGCTGACAAAGAGTGTCAATGATTATAAGCTACATTTTTTAATTTTTCAAAGCTCTTTTATTATTATATTTTTCTCGCATGTGCAATATACTTTTTCAGGTTTTTTTTATTTTTTCTCTCCTTTTTATATTTGAAGCACATGTAACCAGCATTAAGATTTTCTTTAACTTTTTGATTTTGCAGTAATATAAGATAATATAAGTTTAAGATACATTTGCTAATGCATGCCCCAAAAGCTTGTGACTACAAAAATGATGCCACTAATTGTTTAAAGAAATTATGGGACTTTACTTAATGATTCCTTCTAATTTCAGGAAAAGATATACACAAAAGAGCCATTGCACAGTGCCAAAGAAGCACAAAGCTATACTGCATAGTGCCAATAGAGCACAAGGTCAAAGAGACCAACCAATCCTGGTGGGATTGATGTAATTTTGAGCCTAGACAAAGAAAATTTGAAGGTGTTTGGGGTTCGAGGTTGTGGCTGTTTAACATGTGTTAAAGGCAGGTCTTCCTTGTTCTACATTCTACAAAGTATCTCAACCTTGGTTCCTATAATCTGGTCCCTTTTCTGCCTTTCATAGTGTGGTACCTTTCTGTAGTCCTGGCTACTGACTGGGTAAATGCATCATTGCTTAGATCGTTTTAATTGGGCCCTGATTCATGGACCTGTTATAGATTTATTTTTCCTTTACTTAGAATTTTTACACATAAGACTTTGATACTCTATATTTTCCTCCAGTATTTTTTTATTTGGATTTTTCTGATATCTTTTTAATTTCTCTTGCCAATTGATTCATATACCTCATACCTCAGCCATGCATCCCTAAGTAATACTGTATTTTTCAATCACCATCTTAATGGGGGAATGTAAAAAATATCATTATTTAATTTGCAAAGTTTAAATTCCTTTTAGAAGAATTTTAGGTAAAGAAATATGATACCTCTCTGAATCCAGAAACTGAACTGTTGGAGAAGACACCATGAAGAAGCCTCCAGATCACAAGCTGCACAAAAATGGCCTTTGGGTGTGGTTGATTGAACATTTATTTGTATGTATAATTTCATGCCAAAGGGGACTGCCCCCAACTGACTTTTTGTCAATGCGTCCAGCAGTTATTGGTTTTGCTCTTTTTTTTTCTCTTATCCTCAAATTATTGTAATCTTTATATTGACTATGTTTTTATGTTCCTTTGGGGACATCCTTCTTCCCAGAGGATCAAAAGGTGGATTTTTAAAATGGAGACTTGAATCCAGGACTTCAATCCCCAGAAGTCCTTGCTCAACTTCCCCAGAATGCTTTGTAATATCACTGAATTCTCACCTGGGCCGAGATCTAGATGGGGTATTTAACCTGATTGGAAAGGCTTCTGGGCCTTTCTTTTTCTTTCCTGTTTCTGCTTGCAAGCAGATGGATCTTTCATGATGTAGGTGAGATTGTCTAGGCCTCTCTCTGGCCTAGACACGTGCTTTCTTACTTGTATTTTTCTTAAATTCTCAATCTTTAATAAACCTCTAAAATATCATACTCCTTGCAGAGAGAAACTAATTTCTACCTGCCTCAAGTTTCCCTTAAATTTTTTATCTTTACCACACAGAGACTGATACACTATGGCACATTCAAATGTAATAGACTTTTCTACTAGTAGCAATGCAATGATCCAGGACAATCCAGAGGGACTTATGAGAAAGAACACTATCCATATCGAGAGAAAGAACTGTGTGAGTACAAATGCAGAAGAAAAACATATGAATGATCATGTGGTTCGATGGGGATATGATTGGTGTTTATGATGTTAAAAGATCACTCTATTACAAATATGAATAATATGAAAATAGGTTTTGAACAATGATACATGTGTAACCTAGTGGAATGGCTTGTCAACTCTCAGAAGGGGGAGGGGAAAAGGGTGGGAAAAATCATGAATCACATAACCATGAAAAATTATTCTCAATAAATAAATAACTTTAAAAAAGGTTAGTAAAAGAGGAAATTTAAAAATCACACATTGAAGAGCAGCTGGATGACTCAGTGTATTGAGAGCCAGGTCTAGAAATGGGAGGTCCTAGGTTCAAATCTGGCTTCAGAAACTTCCTAGATGTATGACTCTCGGCAAGCCACTTGATCCCCATTGCCTAACCCTTACTACTCTTCTGCCTGTGAACCAGTACACAGTAGTGGTTAAGGATTTTGAAAAACAATAATAATAAATTACCCATTAAACACTGTAAAGGATAATTTTAGTGTTGTGACCTAAACTATGTTAATTATTGGTCACCATGGATATCCCAAATTTAAAAAAAATACCCAAATCAGCTGGAAATTTATGGTGATTTAATTAATAGAGTAGAAAGAAATTAAGAAGGGAGAATAAAACGGTATAGGATTTCTCCCACCTGGCTTGTGCCAGAGGGAAGATGAGAGGCTTTAGGAAGATAAGGTTTTGGAGAGTAAAAGAGAAAGGAATCAGCCTGAACTCTAAGAGGATTCAGCCAAGATGCCTGAACCTGAATTAGCTCAAGGGCAAACTCATAGCCAAAACCCAGACAAATAGCTGCCACCACGCCAAGATGTCAGAATGCTTAGCACACTGCAAGCCAGAGCCGCCACTCTGGGGAAAAGCTGAAGAGAGGAAGTGATGTGCCCTATACAGATGGTTTTATGTCACTTTCCTGCATCTCATCTGTACCAATGTTAGCTTAGCTTGACTTAGGACAGCCCAGGGGTCTGCCATCTGTTTCTGCACATGTATGTTGAAGGTCATCTTCTTAGATACTTAATCCTTGAGTATGGGTGCAGACATTCCTGACCTCGTTAAACTAAGTAGGGTGGAGCAATGTAGAGTTCCTAAGACCTGATTCTCTTAGACCAGGTATCTCCATTGTTACAAATCAGGAAAGAGCTAAATCAAATCGTCTAAAGTATGGTCTGAGTAGGGTGGAGTAGTTTTAAAATTCACAATCAACCCCGGATGATTATTGGGAGACTAATCTCCCCATTGATCATTTAACAAAATCATCTTGTAGTCCTAAAGAACTTCTATCTACAGATATATAAAATATTTCATTTCTGAGAGGAAATTACAATAGTTAGGGAGGAATTGAAAAGAGAGAAAGCAAAACCAATGTTTTGCTAGGCGCATTGACAAAAAGCCAAATTAAGGGCAGTCTCCTTTGGCATAAAAGTGTACATTTACAATAAATGTTCAATCAAACTTCAGTTCAATCATCCACACCCAAAGTTCATTCTTGTTTTTCTTTATGTAGTGTAGGTTTTCTGGCATCTTTCTGCAACAGTTCATTCTATGGATTTAGGAGTTATCAAGCTTCTTCCTTGATGATCATTCTTGAACAAAATATTTCAAAATCTTGGATTTTTATTAAAGTACAATTCCCCCCTGAAGTGGGTGTTAAAAACATCCAGTTCATCTCAGGATGCATGACTGAGTTATGGGGGTTATGAGTCAATTATTAAAAGAATTGAAAAAAATATAAAGAAAAAAATGGAAGAAAGTTAAACTTTTGAGAGAAAGAAAAAAATTCAAAATCAGAAACAAAATACCAAAATCTATGTGTATAAAATGTTGAGTAAGCAAGAATAAATTCATAATAGGCCCCTGTACAGTTCCAATTTAAAGCAATTTCTATCCCACAAGTCTATAAGACAGAATGCAGTAATATTTCACTTACCCATTTGCAGCCAAGACTACAGGAAGTTGACATACTATAAGAAGAAAAGTAACTAGAATTTTATTTTGATAGGGAAGTGTCATTCCCTCATCTGATTTTTCTTTCATTCTCAGGGATTAAGGGAGCCAGGATGATAGCCATACTTTGGTACTTGTCTGTAAGTATTTTCTCAAAGAGTATGGATATAAGGAAGGCTTACCATATGTGTCTCAACCTTGAGTCTCATACTAGGTTCAAGTCCTTTGTATTGGCTTAGAAGTGCACCAATCATACCTGGATTGGTTTCTTTCTTTTTTTTTTTTGACCTGTGTGCCCTTTTGGTACTATTCAGGTTAAGTCTGTGCTCCTTTTTGATCCCATTTCCTAGAATCAGACACAAACATTAATCACAGTCCAATAACAATTATCAATAAATGGCAGGTTCCCACAGTCTAAAGCTTTTTGGGTATGTATTAATATTATAGCAAGTATATCAAGTATATATATATGTATATAGTTATAAATATATATAGCAAGTATAGCAAGTATATATATAACTCATATTATTGTAGAATAAAATTAATATTGATTGTATGTACCTTAAATACAAGAAATGAGAAAAGGGGAAAAATCAAATATTCTAATCAAAATAAAAGGAAAGTAATAATAAAAATAAGGGTGGAAAATCAGGAATTCATTGTGTTTCTGAAAACAGTATCCACTTGTCAATGAATTATTATCTCCAATGCATGTGATAGGATACAGTCAATCAGTTTCAACAGAAGATACTCTCTTTACATGTGAGCAATGAATCTAAGAGTCCTTCTCTTCAATCTTTATAGATGTTGGAGTAGTCAACAATATTTCAAATGGTCCCTCCTAGGAAGGCTGAGTTGCTCCAGTACGCTGGGAATTCTTAATATATACCTTGTCTCCTGGGTTCAGGTAATGAAGTGAAAAGTCTAGTGGTCCGGCTTGTACTGCAGCTCTGCATTCATGGAGTACAGGCAGTTTGTACTGTAATTCCTGTATATAGGAAGCAATAGCAGTATCTCTCCCTAATATTGATGTATATGCAGGGGAGAAAGGCTTAGCCTGTATAGGTGGATGTCCAAATAGCATCTCAAATGGTGAGATGTGTAGGTCTCCTCTAGGCCTGCTTCTAAGATAAAATAGGGCCAGAGGGAGAATTTCAGGCCATTTTAAATGTCTCAGTGTATAATTTGCCAATCATAGTTTTAAGTTCTTTGTTTATCCTTTCAACTTGGCCTGAGCTCTGGGGAAGATATGGAAAATGGAATTTGGGAGTTATTCCTAAACAAGAATATATTTGATTTAGGACAGAATCAGTAAAATGACTTCCTTTATCTGAATCAATACGTGCTGGCCAAAGCGAGGAAAAATTTCTTTTAAAAGTACCTTATCAAGAAAAGCCACTGTGGCTCAGGTCGCAAGAAATGCTTCCGACCATCTGGTCAGTTGATCTACTATGACTAGACAAAATTTATAATGTCCAGCCTTTGGCATTGTTATGACATCTATCTGTAGGTGCTCAAAAGGTTCCTAAGCCAGAGGATGCCCACCAAAGGCATGTTGGTTATATGCATGGCAGGTAGAGCAGGCTGAACACACTTTAGTGGCTATGGTAGTTATACCAGGTGCTATCCATACTCTCTTAACAGAGTCCACAATGCCCTGGGTACCAAAGTGACCATTTTTATGAACAGATTGGCAAATCTGGTGATAGAAACTTCTAGGGAGCAGGGTTTTCCTTCAGATGATATCCATACTCCATTAATCTGTTTTGCTTTGGATTTCTTTTCCATTTTTTGACTTCCTTTTCATTATAGGAAAGTGATAAATTTAAATAATCAATGGTTGTTAATGTTAAAATTAATTCAGGCCCTTCTAAAGGTGCTAGCTTTCAGTGGCATCTGCTCAATCATTTACCCTAGAGACAAGGTCAGAGCCACCTGTATGGGCAGAGCAATGAACTACAGCTAGGGCTTCAGGCAGATAGAGAGCAAAAAGAACTTCATTAATAATTTCTGCATTAGCTGTGTATTTTCCAGCTGAGGTTAAAAATTCTCTCTGGAGCCATAGCATCCTGACTGAGTGACAAATGCCAAAATCATATCTAGAATCCATATAAATTTTTGCTTTTTTATCCTTGGCAATTATACTGGTATGTTTCAGAACTATGAGTTCTGCTCCATGAGTGCTAATATTAGATGGCAGTGAAGCTGACCACTCAGTGGCAAATTCTGTGACTACAGCAGCTCCAGTGTAGCGTATGCCATCTCTCATAAAAGAAGAACCATCAGTAAATAAGACCAGATCTGGATTGTTTAAAGGAGTGTCCAAGAGATTATCTCAAGGCTTTTCTGCCATGGACACTAGTGTTTCACAATTGTGTAATGGTTCTCCTGAAGTTGGTAAATCTGGAAGGACGGTGGCAGGGTAAAGGGTTGTATGGCATTTCAGGGTGATATTTTTGCTATTTAATAAGGTTATTTCATACCTTGTAATTCGCTGATCCGAGAATGCCTGTGTGACAAGGAAATTACTTTAAAAGACTGATATATATTAATTTAAGGTCGCCAAGGAATTCAGCTATGTAATTCCTAAATGAAAACTCAAGTCAGCCGTCAACCTTTTATAGAGTTTAATTACAAACAGGATGAAGAAAGGTATTAGAGATAGAGAGAGAGAGGGAGAGAGAAAGGGGAGAGAAGGGAATAGGGCTTAAATACCCCTTTTGTTTAGGCTGGGCCAAAAGGCCCAAGCCCTTAGATAGCTGAGGCAAAGAAAGGAGATCAGTCCCTATTACTCATGTGACCAAAATGGAGAAACAGTCTCAGGGGCCTCCACCTCCAGCTTCCTTCAGAGCAGCATAACCTCTCAGAGCCAAAAAACTCTCCAACCAACCACCCCAGTCCTCAGACCCCTCTATCTTTAAGGAAACCATCCAAGTTCCCTCCCCTCAGTTCTCACATCTACCAATCACTGTCCATGTCTTCCCTGTGCCAATGGTGGCTCTAGCTTAACCCAGGACCGCCCAGAGGTCTGTGGCTTTGCACATGTCTGTTGAAGGTCATATTCTCAAATAATTAAATCTTTGATCCTTTGCTACAGCCCTTCCTAAATCCTGTTACCCTGAGTAGGGTAGAGATTGGAATAATTAAATTTTGATCTATGCTGCAGCCCTTCCTAAATCCTGTTAGGACTGAGTGGGGTGGAAATTGTATTTTCCAAGACCTGGTTCTGTCATTCCAAGTATCTCTATTGTATCAATTCTAAAATCAATCATGACTCAAAAAGAAATTCCTGTTCTGTGCTTAAGCATAGGTCAAAGCCCTTTCCATTGTTCAGCAAAAGGTTTTTGTCCTAACGTAATCTTAAGTAGGTAGGAGAAGGAACCTCCCATGCCAATGGGGTTCACATTCCAATAGACTATCAGTAAGAAATTTTCCAAGTATGAAATTTCCCAATGGTGAAATTTCCAACATTTATAAGTCTAAGAAATTTTAAGGTTTACACCTGTGTTCTATGTCTTAGCAACAATGCTTCTACCTCATGTGAGGACATAATTGTTAATGGGAATCCTAATACTAGATCAACAGTTTTTGTCTCTAGTAAGGATGTAGCAGCTACTCCTCTAAGACATGGTGGTGCTCCTCATGCTACTGGGCCTAATTGGGCAGAATAATAAGCAATTGGGTACTGAGAAGGCCCTAAAGTCTGAGTTAAAACACCTGAAGCTACCCCTCTTCCCTCATGTACATGCAAAGTAAATGACTTCTTGTAATCTGGGATGCCTAGAGTAGGGGCAGTGTAAACCTCAAAATTTCTCAGACTTATGAATGTTAGGGGTTTCCCCCATTGGGGAATCTTCTACTTAAAAACATTCCCTAGCAGATGGTGAGAACTCTACTTGAGTGTGGGGGCTCCTAGCTATGGGAGTGTCCCTGCTCCACCCTACTTAAGACTTCTTTAGGACAGAAAACTGCTTGCTAAACAATGAAAGTACTTTGATCCATGCTTATGGAAGGGACAGGAAGTTCTTTGAGTCATGACAGTTTTAGAATTGATACAATGGGATACTAAGTACCTATAAAGGTGGGGCAACTTGTAAACTACTTAAACCTAAAGGGGTGATAACTTATTCAGAGGTTTTTTCTTAATGAAATTTGTCGACACAGCAGCATTTTTTCCTGACTTACTAAAGAGATTAAAACTATTCAGCTGTGAATTCAAAATGGGCGGTCCTTTAGAAACATCTACAGTTATTGGTAGATGTGAGGACTTAGGGGAGGTGACAGAGGAGATTTTGCCCTTAAAAATAAGAGCTCAGAGAAGAGCAAAGGATCTCGATTTCTGATTCTCATTCTGGAGGATCTCATTCTGAAAGACTCATTTCCTTGAGGACTGATGTTTGAGGGCTCTTTCCTTGGATACAGATCTCTTTTGAGAAGAAGTGCTCTTGGAGGAAATCTCATTCTGAAGGAGAGCTCCTTGAGGAGCTCCTCTGAGGGGCTCTGTCCCTCTGGGGTAGGAGCTCTGGAGGCTCTTGAGAGAGGCCCTTTGAAACAATCTCTGGCTGGAAGACTCTTTGAGGAAGGACGCTGGCCTGGTGTCACTAGTATCCTTGTTTAGTCAGATCTTGTGGTGAGTGTTAAAAAACTGACTGATTTCTCTTTTAAGACTCAGGTCTAGGCCATATTGGCTTGAGGCCCTTCATACTTATTCCTTTCTTACTCTCTCTCTCTTTCTTTGATTACTCATTGTATTGTTAATTAAAATCTCTATAAAACCCAATTGACTTGGGTATTTGAATAATTGGGAATATTTCCCTGGCGACCACCTTATATTTGATTTTAAACCCAAGACACTGTAGTGAAACATATTTCTGTGGTCAAATTTACTCACCCTCTCTTATATCTTTCACAATTTATATCTTCCACTATTTTAATCACTACAGTTTAAGACCTCAACCATTTTAAATCTCACAGCAGACGGGATAGCCTGTTTTAGATCTGATAGAGCTGACAAGTGTTCTGGTTCTAATTTGAGGGGTTCAGGAACCAAAACCCTCGTTAGTGCTATAAGGGGTTTAGTAATTTCCCCATAGCAAGGAATCCATCGTCTACAAAACCCTGTTGCTCCTAAGATTGCTCTCAACTGTTTCTTAGTGGGAGGATTGCTTAAATTTTGAATATTCTCAAATCGTTTGGGAGAAATAGATCAGCCACCTGCAGTCAGAATGAACCCCAAATATTCTACTTTATGGAGACACCACTGTACTTTACCCTTAAAGATCTTATGCCCCTTTTTGTGCAATTCCAAAAGAAGGTGTTTACTATCTTCTTAACATGCTTCTGTGTCTGTTGAAGCCAAGAGTATATCATCTACGTATTTGATTAATTTGCTATTTTTAAATGTTATATTATATATTATCTATGTCTTGGCTTAAAATTTGTGCAAATAAACTCAGACTTTCCCCATAACCCTGTGGAAGACAACTCCACATATTGAGAGCCCTTCCAGGTGAAAGCAAAGATATGCCTGGAGTTCTCATGTATGGGTATGGAAAAGAAGGCTGAGCACAAGTCTACTACTGTAAAGTATGGAGCTGTGCTAGGAAAAGAAGAAATAATGTCATGTATGTTGGAAACTACGGAGTGTCCCTTTATAAAATGATTGTTTACAGCCATCAGATCCTGTATGAATCTATAGTGGTGCTTGCCATCAGGCCCCCTTTTTGGTTTTTTAATGGGCAGGATGGGCTTGTTGTATTCAGATTTACAAGGGATTATTATTCCCTGATCAATTAATGAGTTTATTACTGGAGTAATACACTCAGTTGCCTCTTTTGAGAGGGGACACTAAGGAATGGAAAGAGGTGGACTAGATTTCTGTTCTATTTCAGATACTTCTCTTGGAGGAAACAGGCCTCTAATTTAATTTGGTACCTGTGGGTCAATTTGACTAAGACGAGTTTCTTTAGAAGGATGAGATTTCCTTTGGGCTGGAATTTGGTTTTGTGTAGGAAGAGGAACATGAGAAACTGGGATTTCAGGAGAAGGGTCTTGGGGATTAAGTTCAGCCAAGATTTGCAGACCATGAGAGAACCAGTCAGAGCTATAGGGAAGGTATTTTCCATCTATATTTCGGGGAAGGAAATTTCCTCATTTAGAGGTTGAGAAACAGGTCTGTCAGGTTCAGACCTATTTTTATTGGGGTGGATGTTTGCCAATTGATCCTGTAGGAAGCATTTTAAATTGTCCAATTGGGTTTGCATATTCTCCTACATTTTAGCCTCAAATTTTTAAATATTTTCCTGTTTTATATTGCATGTTTTTCATATTCTCCTGTGTTTTATCTTCAGATTTTTGCATAATTTTCTGTATGTTAGCTTCAGATTCCTGCAGAATTTCTTATATTTTAGCTTCTTAATTTTGCATGTCTTTCTGAATTTCAGCTTCAAATAATTTTTTTATGTTAGCATCTCTAAACACAGTACTGAGGAGTACAAAAATGACATTACCTAATAATATAAAAAATTGGAGGTATGCTGAATTTCTCAATGTCCCTAATTCTTCCACTGCCATATAAATGTCGAAGAATGTATTATTCATTTATATATCTATATCTATATCTATCTATCTATCTATATATAGTAAGTATGTTCCTAGCGGGCTTCACAAAACACGTGGGGAGCAGGGCAAGGTCAAAACTCTCTTTAGGTCCCCTTGACTCCTAATTAAGAGTAATCTAGGCAGTTGTTCCCTGAGGGAAAGGGGATTTGTAGCTAAACAGCTTTCCCAGTCCTGTTGCTTTGGATTAAAAAAAAAAAAAAGGAAAAACAGCTGTATTCTATCTAATTTAAGGAGAGAGGGGAAAAATCCAAATTTACTTACCTCTATAGCTGATCAAAATAAGCTATTAAAGGCTGAACTTAGGGATAGTCACAGTAGAGAAAATGTTTAGTAAAGTTAAGAAGATTGAGGGTATTTCGTCACAACCAATGTGGTCAGCCAAAACTGTAAAGGATAATTTTAGCATTGTGACCTAAACTATATTAACTATTGGTCACCATGGATATTGCAAATAAAAAAAAATACCCAAGTCAGCTGGAAATTTATGGTGATTTAATTAATATAGTGGAAAGAAATTAAGAGGAAGGGAAAAGAAAAGGGTATAGGATTTCTCACACCTGGCTTATGCCAGGGGGAAGATGAGAGGCTTTAGGAAGGTAAGGTTTTGGAGAGTAAAAGAGGAAGGAATCAGCCTGAATTCCAAAAGGGCTCAGCCAAGATTCCTGAATCTGAATTAGCTCAAGGGAAAATTTATTGCCAAAACCCAGAAAAATAGCTGCCACCACGCCAAGATGTCAGAATGCTTAGCATGATGCCAGGCAGAGCTGGGGAAAAGCTGAAGAGAGGAAGTGGCATGCCCTATACAGATGGTTTTATGTCACTTTCCTGTGTCTCATCTGTACCAATGTTAGCTTAGCTTGACTTAGGACAGACCAAGAGTCTGTCAACTATTTTTGCACATGTCTGTTGAAGGCCATCTTCTAAGATACTTAGTCCTTGAGTATGGGTGCAGACATTCCTGACCTCCTTAAACTAAGTAGGGTGGAGCAATGTAGAGTTCACAAGACCTGATTCTGTTAGAGCAGGTATCTCTATTGTTACAAATCAGGAAAGAGCTAAATCAAATCATCTAAAGTACAGTCTGAGGAGAGTGGAGAAGTTTTAAAATTCACAACACCAAATTGGAAATATTAAAAATTAAAAGTGAAACTAATAAAATTTGAAGTAAGAAAACCATTGAGCAAATAAATAAAAGCTAATTCTGGTTTTAATGAAGAAAAAAATAATAAAACACATAAACCATTGGTTAATTTGATTTTAAAAACATAGTCAAATTATCAGTATCAAAAATGAAAAGTGTGATTCCACCACCCATAAAGACTAAAGTAAATCAATTATTAGCAATTATTTTACTCAATTATATGCCAATAAATTTAATAATCTAAGTGAAATGAATGACTATTTACAAAAATATAATCTGCTCAGATTAACAGAAGAGATTATAGAATAATTAAATATCTCTATCTTGGAAAAAGAAATTGAACAAGTCATCAATGAACTCCCAAGAAAAAATCCCCAGGTTCAGATGGATTCACCAGGAAATTCTACCAAACATTTATAAAACAATACATGTATTACATAAACCATTTGGGAAAAAATAGGCAAAGGAGTCCTACAAAATTATTTTAATGACACAAATATGGTGTAACTATCTAAATCAAAAGAGCAAAAACAGGCAATTTTCTAAAAAAAAATATGAGTATCAGTAATCATATAGAAAAAAATGCTTCAAATTACTAATAATGAGATACAAATTAAAACAATTCTTGAATTATTAAATCATTTTGGCAAAGAGTATAAGAAAGGAAAATGATAATTGATAGAGGAGACATATGAAGACAAACATTATTGGTGGATATGTGAAGTAGTTGAAATATTCTGTAGAACTAATTGCAACTCTACCCAAAAATGTTACTAAGCTCTGCAAAACTTTTGATTCATCAATACTACCACTATGTATATAGTTTAAAAGATACTTCCCAAATATAGGAGAGGGAGAAGAACAGGTGTGATAAAAAGCTAAACATTGGTGTGGAGAGAAAGAGTGAAAGGTGAAAAGGCAGGATTAATATGGGAAATCAAGATGGAGGGGAATAAACCTATGGTAATCATAACTGTGAATGTAAATGAGATGAACTCATCCATAAAATGGAAGTGGATAGCAGAGTTGATTAAAAACCCGAATCATACCATATGTTGTTTACAAGAAACACATTGAGGCAGGTAGACATATAGAGAATAAAGATGAGAGGCTGGAGTAGAATCTATTGGGCTTTAACTGAAAAAAAAAAGCAGGAATCACCATCATGATCTCAGACAAAGCTAAAGTAAAAATAGATCTGGTTAAAAGAGATAAGGAAGGCAATTACGTCTTCATAAAAGGTAATATAGACAATGAATAAATATCAGCACTTAAGATATATGCACCAAATAGTATAGAATCCAGATTTTTAAAGGGGAAACAAAAGGAGCTTATGGAGGAAATAGACAGTAAAACTATACAAGTGGGAGACCTCAACATTCCCCTATCAGAAATAGATAAATCTAACAATCAACAAATGATAAATAAATTTTAGAAAATTTAGATTTAATACCTATCTGGAGAAAATTAAATAGGGATAAAAATAAATATAGCTTCTTTTTAGTAGCATGTGGCACATATATAAAGACTGACAATGTAATAGGGCATAAAAACTTTACAACCAAATGCAGAAAAGCAGATATAATAAATATATCTATTTTCAAATCATAATGCAATAAATTATAATCAGTATGGTTTCATGGAAAGGCAAACTAAAAATTATTTGGAAACTAAATGATCTAATTCTTCCAAATGGGTGGATCAAATAAAAAATCATAGAAATAATAACTAATTTCATTAAAGAGAATAACAATAAGGAGACAACATATCAATCTTCATGGGATGCAGCCAAAGCAGTAATTAGGAGGAAATTTATATCCCTGAATGCTCATATCAATAAAAGATATCTCCAATAGTTAAAATTCAATATAACATAAAATCAACAAATTTCATTAAGTGTTTATTATGATGCCAAGAAATCTGATATACATTGGGGATACAGAGAAAGGGAAGATAAGTCCCTGCTCTTTAATGAAATATTGTAGTCTAACTGGGGTACCGAATGAAAATGCATATGTAAAAACCAAATTCAGGATGAAGTCAAGAAAATTTCAGAGGAAAAACTATGAAGAATAACTGAAGATCAGGAAAGGTTTTTTTTTGAAGAAGGTAAGACTACAACTGAGATTTCAAGGAAACCAGGGAAGCTAGAGGATATAGACCAGGAGGGAGAGAGTATATGGGATAAGCAAGGTAGAATAGTCAGTGAAAATGCAAAGAAACAGGTGGTGAAACTTCTGGAGTAAGGAATAGTAAGGAAGGTAGTGTTAGTGGATTTTAGAATATATAGAGGGGAATAAGATTTAAGAAAACTGGAAAGGTAGATAGGGGCCAGGTTGTGTGAAGATTTAAAAGCCAAGTAAGATTTTATATTTGATTCTAGAATTAATAGGAAGCTAATGGATTTTATTGAATGATGGAGGAACAAGGAGTGGCACGACTAGACCATGTTTTAGGAAAATCAACTTAATATCTGAGTGGAAGATGTAGAGTAGAGAGGGTATTAAGGTAGAACAACCAGCAAAAGGGATGTTATGATAATATAGGTGTTAAGAGATGAGGGACTTGAAGTCTATATACAAAGAAATTTGTAGTAGTGCCTTTTGTTAAATCAAAGTAGAAATAAGGAAGGTACCTATCAACTGTGGAATGGTTGGGAAAAATTATGGTATATAAAGGTAATACAATATTATAGTATAAGGAATTATGAAATGGATTAATTCTGAGAACCCTGGGAAAGTTGTGAAGTGAATAGAATCATAAGAAGAATTTATATATTCACTAAAGCAAAGGACAACAACTTTGAAAGATTTAAGAATGTTAGTTAATTAAAAAGATCAGTCATGCCTCCCAATGACTGATGATGAAGTATTGTCTCAGGCAAAGTCCCCCCTTGCCTGAGACTCCAGGGTATCCCGACTGGTGGTGAACAATCAGTCAACAAAAATAACAAAACAGAAGATAGCTTAATTATTACAGCCATTGGATTGCTTTGCATCTGACAGCTGCTTCACTTTTCCGATGTCTGATCTTTATTTTTATACCCATTCTCTTGGCACGCATATACACAAAATCAAAGAGAGATAATTGGAAAAGTGATACATCAACTTTTAACAAATCACTTGATTAACATTCTATATTCTTTTATTGTGATTACAGACAGAATAAAGGTTGCACACAAGATAAATGATTTTTGTCACAGGTGGTTTAATTTTCTCATTACCCTGTGAGAAGTTTTGAGCTTACAAACAACCAAGGAAAATTATGTATTGCTTTTTAATAAAATGGAATAATTAATCAGCAGTTCTTAGAAGACAATTCAACAATCATATCATGGAGGCTGAGGGGTCTGGGAACACAATTCAAATTTAGACTGGTGGCTTCTAGGGAGTTACTGATTTGTGTAATCGAGTCACTGAGGCATACTGAAGCTTGATGTACTTATCACTTGGGCCTCTATGATGGATTTGTGTGCTGACTTCATGAGAATAGGCTTCTGTATGTGGGAAAGTTTTGGGCTTGGCCTGTAGTAGTGGTTTTGCTGGAAATTATGTACCTAAGTAAAAGTTAACCCAGGATAGTTTTTTTGGGATTGGGTTCAAGGGTCTGGTCTTTTGGTGATGTTTAGGAGAATTAGGGTACATGTGTTTTGCTGTTGCGCTATTTCTTTTGAGACTAGGGGGAATAATAATCATGTCAATTCATAGGTAAGGGGCATTGATGAAAGAAGTCATGCAAGGAGAATAGAGTGGGCAGTCACATCTCACCAAGGACCACTCTGTGGTCTCCCCAGCTACCACACATAACTCTTTCAAGGCATCATGGACTGATGGCCCCCAGCAAAGTATGCTTCTCACCTTTTTTCAGAGAAATGATGGAATTTAGATATAGAATGAAACATATATAACCAATATAATGCAAATTTGTTTTGCTTGTTTCTATTTGTTATGAGGGAGAGTTTTTATTTGACCACAAAGGAGTGTTATGGTAATAATTATAGGGTGGATGAAAAAAATAAGAAAGAAAACAAGGAATAAATAGAATCAATAGACACAGAAAATATGGGAGACAGAGTAAAAATTCAATTTGGGGTTATAGATATACATTTGAATTATCTCCACTAAAATATCTTACTTGCTACCATTGGAAAACAACTCTGAAAAGAAATATACAGCTCTAGATATTTCTTAATTAGTAGTAAAATCTCCAGAGCAAATTGCACACTCCAGAGACCATTCCATAAGGTGGCCCATTTTAATTAAGATGTCTTCATAGAATCAACTCTTATTTTAAAGGGCAGTTCTTTGAATTTGCTGGTAAGAAGGATTAATTTAAATCAATTTTCCACTCTTTCTCTTCTGCTCCAATTCCTGTTCCTGTCCCTGTTCAAGGTTTGAAAAGAGCTCTTCATTTCCATACTAGGTACCATCTTCCCTATTCCTGTTAACTGCTTATCATACACTTACTTTATGTTCCCCATGGAGAATCTTCTGGTGGTAAGGCAGTTTCCTAGTCTTTTCTGACCTCACTGTAAGAATGAGGAGAGATTAAAGATAAAGCAGGAGAAAAAGATTACTTAATTTGGCCATTTAATTTGCCATATATAAAGGGGAATTTTTATTCAGCCTCTCTTTGACTTTATCTTTTGGTTACACATCCCCTATCAATAGAGTTTGATCTCCTGCTTTTCTCCCTTTGGTAGTAGATCTATTAAAATGATTTTCATACAGGGGCTTCTAATTACCAACACATATTCCTCATATACTAGTGAAGTTTCAACCCTGAGTTATACCTTGTGTCATGCAGAGGCTGTTTAGGGAGAATTGTCTCTATTTTTATCAATTCTTTATAGAGAGAGTTATCCACATCTTTACTCTTTGTGATGAAACTGGTCTGTAGATAAAAGACCATTTCCTTGAAATTTCCTAGCTCTTGAACAAGGAAGAAGTGATATATGGAACCTGAGGAAACTATTCTTCCAGTCTTATTCAGGGTAAAACAGACCAACCTCATTCAGGCATGGAAATGGCATTAAGAAAGATTATTGACAGCATAACGTTCAATATGGTGTTCCAGACACCAAGACTCAAGGAAGAGGTAATGCCATTAAGCCTTTTGTCTCCCAGATGTGGAGAATCAGAGTATATTAAAGCACAACCTTAGGTTTGCACAGGAACATGGCAGTCTAATATAGTCCTATAAAGGACCTCAAAACCTAATTTTCTAAGATCATACATGCGTCCCCTAATCTCCCTTTCCCAATGTCATATAACTAGAGAACAGTAGAAAATAATGTAACTGTGTTTAATTCATGCCAACATACAGGAGGCACAAACGAACCCACCTAATGTTCTGGGAGACTAAGACATATAATTGAATCCTTTATATATTAGGTCAGAGCTTATTGGAATGCTCCTAGAATAATAAATACATATTTCAGGGTTATGCTGATTCTCCCTCCATCTCCCAATCTGCATTTCTCATGTTTCTGGTATTCTATATGCCTAAGACTTCATAGCTTTCACTCAGAACATAAAAGCTTTATTTTTTTAAACCAAGAAATCCAAGCCTATCTATTGATCCATCTCATCTGATCATCTAAACTAACAGAATCTGACTTGGTTAATATTGGGGTAGAAGGAATTAAATACTATTTTGATGAATTCTAAGCAGTTCCTCTGCAGGCTTCTCTTTATTGCTTCTTTCTCTTGAAAAACTAGGGTGCAAGAAAAAATAATTTATACATAATTGACTGACCTGAATGGTCTCTATCCTGAAACTGTTTCCCATCTCTAACATTCTATTTGAACTTTACACATGCTCTTAGTTATGATTAAAGGGATAACATGAATATTTTGAAAGATAAGCAGTGGTCTTGATAAACAACACAATTGCATTAAGAAATATTCCCTAAGACCCTTATTTTTTTTTGTGAATGATTTATTCTGCTGATAAAGCTAAAGAATATAATAGATATTTTTAATTTCAAAGAAGGAATTTTGTAAAAATTTTTATGGATAAGTCAAAGGAATATAGGCTACTACAGTTATATGGATTGAGAACTGGTGGAATGACTAGAACCAAATAGTGGTGACAAAAGAATCAAACTCAACATTGATTTGTGATTGGAGCACATTATATCACTGGACATTGTTGGGATCCAAAATGAAACAGTAAGAGGAATTTGAAATGATGTGATTGCATAAAGGCAAATGAAAAATTCCACTTAGATAAATTTCTTAGGGTCATAAGAGGGCATAGAGAGACAACTGTACATATAAAGAAGACATAGGTGTTTCAGAATACTGTAGATAGATATTATTCAGCAACCCCACAGGGTAAGCAAAAGCTAATGAATTCTTGGGAACAGCATGAAGAACATCAATAGTCTCATTATATTCTTTTTTAAGACTATATTAGGAGAATTATGTGATTCTGGGGATTATATTTTAAGAACATAATTTCCTCAATCATGCCAAGAAATTGGTGATGATGATGGTGTAAACTACTAGTCACACCAAACAATGTCAACTTGAGTGATCTGGTAATAATTAAGCTGGAAAAGATGAGACTCAATGGGGAGAGCATGATATCTTTTGCTGAATATTTGAAGCATTATCAAATGGAAGAGAAATTTTGTTTTACCAGACCCACATGACTAGATTAAATCAAAGGGTAAAAATTATAGAAAAGCATATTTTTATTTAAAAAAAGTAAAAACATTTTGACAATTTGAAATATGCAGAGAATAGACTAAGCTGCAACAGTAGGTAATGATTTCCCTATCCCTGCATAGTATTAAAAACTTGGGGATTTATTTAGAAGGATTTTCTATTGGGACATAAAACTAGCTGATCTCGGAGATTTTACCCAACTCTGAGATTATCCAGTTCTAAAAGTATACTTTCACTGCTCTTTCTCACATCCCAACAGAGAAACAGGAGAAGTTGAGACTAGGAGAGACCAATATCTTTTGTCCTTTTGGCATCCTGATCATGATCAACCTATTCTCAAGTAGACAGAGGGAAGAAAAGAGGATCAGTGATGATGAGAAGTAGAGCCTGGAGAGAGCAAAACTAAGGTTTAACTACAGTTAAAGGTAAAAAATATTAACACTCAGGAAATTTCCCTAAACATATCCTGTCTTTGAATTTCTTTCCAAGAAATATAACTTTTTAAAATATGGCAGTTAAGAGAGTAAAATCTTATTAAATTTATCTAATTGAGGGTGCTACCAAGTTGAATGTGAACCCTTAGACTATATATAAATACGCTTTATTAAACATTTTCAAATGCTTACAAATAGTCCTGGGGTTGTGCTTCAATAAACATATAAAATGCAGTTATCATTAGAAAGAGATAGAAAGATATAGGCAGCCACAATATCTGAGAACACAGAGATGGACAGAGATATACAGAAAGAAAATTGAATTCATGTACATTTTTGAGAAAGAGTCAGACAAGATGAGAGAGAAGAGGAAAGTTTAATTAGTTTGTATGTGTTTAAGAAAGTCACTGGATAAATAGAAATGAAGTGATCTATAATTGTTGATTTCAGAAGAGAAAAAGAAAGCATGATACATATATGAGGTTCCTGTGGGATTAGTGATGAAGTAGTAGGGAAGAGATGCTAATAATAGAGAGCTCTCTTTACTGGACAACTGGCAATGCTGTTGACCTATAACAGTTTGATTTTTATTTTGACAGAGTAGCAGAGAGAGAATTAGGGTGGGATTGAGTAGAGTAGGCAGTGTGTGTTGATATTTGCATGTATAAGAAATTTTTGATCTGAGAGTTAGCTATTTTTTTTTTGAGTAATTGTGAATACATTTGAATGGAATGTTAGAGTTTACAAAAAGTTTTCACTTCTTTTATCATAACAGAATTTTTAAAAAATGCTGGAATACACCTGTATTTTAGTCACCACCTTCAGTGATATAGTTTCATGTTATTGAAGATAGCAATGAATGAAAATGTCCTGTATTCGTTTCAGTCTCATTCATGTAACATTGGTCAACAAAAAAGGTATTCATGGATATCAAAGAAGAGGAGTAAAATTCCAGAAAATAATGACATATGAGTGTAATAGAATGATGGGGACAGGGTTACAATGCCTTTTTCTATGTGTGCTCCCTGGAAGGAATGATTAACCTATAATCCATAATACAAACTCTTTTATGCTGGAGGACAGTTCCCCAAAGTCATCTTGATTGTAATGAAGTTTTTGAACCTGGATATAATACTTTTCCATAAGTATTAAATAGCATACCTCTAGTAGATGAACATTCTCTCCATTCAGGCCTCCTTTCTTCCACCAAAGGTTTAATGTGAGCACAAATGTACTGACTATTCTATGGGCATTATTCTTTATGCAGAAAGGCACCAGTCAGGGGTTATTCATCTTTTGAGTCATTGACTCCTTTGGCAGTTTGGTGAAGCCTATGGACCCATTCGTAAAATGTTTGTTTTACTTACATAAAATGAAATACACAGGATTACAAAGGAATTATATTAAGGCATAGTTACAAAAAATATTTTAAAATAAGTTTATTGACTCCAGGTCCAGGAACATTGGCATGGATATATCCAGGATCCACAATAATGAAACTGTGCTAGAAAGTTACTTCCCTGTTGATTTTCCCTCTCAGGGACTGGCTTCCTTTTTTTAGTCATCAGATAAGTATTTCATAATCATTAGTAGAGTAATTTGAGATTAACTGTAAATTTGCATGAATTTCTTTCAAGAAGTTCCATAAGGTTTTGGTCTTTAGTAATGGATACTTCTCTGGAATAGGTTTTTTTTTTTTGTTGTTATTATTATATGGCATATTTTTCTGAAGGTTGTCCTCATATAAAATATTGTAGTGATCACTAAGAACCAACATAGTTTCAGAAAGAGCAGATGATATCAAATGATCTTTATTTGCTTTTTGTAAAAGGTAACCAGAAGGGTGGATCAGGGACACACAGACAAAGGAACTCTGGATTTTAGCAAAAGATCTGAAAGAATCTCTAATGCAACATTATCAATGACTTGGATTAGGCAATAGATGTTATCTTTATCAGACTGGCTTGGGCACCAAGAGTGAGCAGAAAATCTACAGAATTACATAATGAAGATCCATGGATATTTCAGGAAACAAGAATTATGGGCTGATATGAATAAAAATATATTAATTGGAAGAAGTACAAAATTCTACATTTGTGTTTGGGGCATTTAGGTGGAGCACTGGATAAAGTGCCATGCCTGGAGGCAAAAGGGCCTGAGTTTAAATTTGACTAAGGCACTTACCCTTGTTTGTCTAATTTTCTTCATATGTAAATGAACTAGAGAAGGAAATGGCAAACAATTCTAGTATCTTAGCCAAGAAAACCCTAAATGGGGTCACAAAGAGTTGAACATGACTAATTAATTAAGCAACAACAAAGATTTGGTTTCATAATAAGCAACCTCACAAGTACATCCTGGGACAGGTATGATTATACCATAATATATGTGACAAGTCTTCTGATTTAATTGACTACAAGGTCATTGTATAAATGGAGATTTTGAACCTAGACTTCATTCCCCAGAAGTCCTTGGTATTTCCCAGAATTTCCTATAATCTCTCCTGCATCTCCATGTTCACATTATTAGCATTTAACTGGCAGTAATTCCTCCCACTTTCTCTCTTCTTTTGCAATGATGCAGCAAGTATGGTGGTAAGTTAAGTGCTAGGATTTTAAATGGGCTAATCAGCCATAAGCATGTGGTTTTTATTTTGCATCCTCTTTATTCCTTGATTTCTAATGATCCTTAATAAACTTTATAAAATATAATATTTTATTATTAGAGATATAATTTAATTTTTACATCATAGAGAGTCAGCAAGATCATCCAGAAACAAAATAATCTAATACTCTTCTAGTTTGCATTATGAAAAGCATAATGTCTAGAATTAGGGATCTGACAGTTCCTCTAAACTTCTTTATTCAGACCATATCTGGAATATTATATCCTGTTCTGGATGGTAAATTTTTAGAAAGTCATTGATAACTTGAGAAGCAGGACAACCTATATTGTCATACCCAATGATCACTGGGTATGATCACTGCTTCACTGATTAGAGCAAGTGACAAAATCTTGTTTCTGTCTCTCTTTCCCTGGAATAGAGAGGACTTTTCTCTTGCAAACATTTCATTCTCAATTGATCTTATTTCCCTTATAGAAAGTATATAGCTCCCTTTCATGCTTTATTTCTGTCTATTCTATTTCATGAACAAAACAAAATAAAATTTTGGGGTTATATAGTTCCAGATTGATTGATTCTTTCAGGATCTGATGAAGAGGGGTGTTTCATTTGGAAATGTTAACCTGGAAAAACACAGAAAGTATTCAGTCTTTAATCAGGAAAGAGATAGTGTTCAATATTTTGGCTGCCACATGGTCAAACACTTAAAAATCACACAGAGCAAAGGCACTGGCACTCTGGGTATCTCTGAGAGTATCACAGTGCTAGATGATTCTCCAAAGAACAATAGAACTTGGGAAACATACACCATTTGAGGAACTAAGGAAAGGAAATATAATTGATTGACACTACCATACTTGCAAGGAAATGAGAAGTCCAAGACAGAATTAATGGATACAAAAGGGAAAGGTCCAGCCAAGGGCTGGGCTACCTGGAAGAGGACTTTTATACAATGGGAGAAACTACTAGGACAAAAGGGGAACTGAACATTTGATTTAGAACTACTAGTCCCATCCAACTGGGACCATCAAATACCTTAAGGTCTATTGTTTAGTTTGAAATGGGCAAGTCTGGGAATTCCCTTGGGATGAGTTCTCAGGGAACGGGGGCACAATTGAGGTCTTCATATTTCAAGTTGACAGAAATTTCCCACATTTGTTAAGTATTTAATAACAGGGAATAAAGAATATAGAATGATCCTAGAGGCATAAGTTAAATAATCACCTTTGGTCCCCAAGATCCTCAACTCCTTTGTGTGTTCACAATCTAAAAGGAAGGACAATAGGCAAACTGTTTACATAGAAATGGAGTAGAGAAAAAAAAGTATAGAGAATGCAATTTAAAATAAAGGACTAGAAATGGGAGATGAGGTTGAGGTGGAGAAGGCCTCTTATAAAAGGTTGGATCAGAGCTCAGTCTTAAAAGAAGATAAAGAAGTCAGGAAGTAGAGACAAGCAGAGAAAAAACTGAAGGTATTGGAGACAACAAGTAAAAAGGCCCAAGGTCAGGAGACAGAGTATCTGTCATGTGCAGGGAATAGCAATAGAGCCAGCATCATTGGATCATAGAATATGTTAATGGGAATAAGATGTAATAGTAGTAGTGCTATGGGGTTCATATGTGTACCCCTCGGGGTCGGGAAGGATACCTTTTGCAAGAATGCAAGACTCCAAAGCTTAGCTTAAAAACAAAAAGAGAAATTATTAATTTAGAAAGTAATTTTGAGAATGGCCAGGAGGATAGCAAGGTGGAACAGCAAGATGGGGAGCAGTTCCTGGGAGGACAGCATGAATGGAAAGACTGTTCCCCATGAGGACAGCAAGGATGGAAAAGCTGTCCCCCAGATGACATCAGTTCTGGGGATTTTATACTCTTTACAACAGATACTATGTCCTGATGTGGATATGACTTAGAGTGGTAAGCCCTCAGGCATTTGGTAGGGTGGGAAGGTCATCTGAGTGGAGTCTGCATGGAGGCCTAAAGATTCATTTCTTTGTCCATCTTAAATCTAGAGGACAATCAAAGAGTATAAACATCTCAGGACCCTGGGGGGGTGAGGGGGATTGGATGTTTCTAGCTTCAGAGGATGCAAAGGCAAGGTAGTTACCCTGATAATAGTTCGCCTGGGTTTCTGTGGGTACAGTGCCCATGTCAGTAGTAATAGTATTAGTGTTGTGGGGGAGGCTGGGTGATTTACCTGTGATCACAAACAATGTAAGAACTTCCAACAATGACTTAGTCAGTATAATGGCAATTCCAGGAGAAACTAAGGAGAATTGCTAGTAAGTTTCAAAGAATAGATTGGATAATTAAACCCCAGCTCCTAGCTCTTACCACTCTTTTGCTTTCAACCAAAATAACTGAGACCAATGGGTATTAATTACAGGATAAAAATTTTCAGCTCAATGTTACAAGTGCCCAGAAAAGGAATTACTTTCTTATGAAATGTGTACACTACTTGGCAGGACTCAGTGGTCTCTACTAAGGAAGCTGTTAACGGTTGAGTGGGAGGCTGAACTAAGTAGTCTTGAAGTTTCTTCTAACACAAAGATTCTATAATTTTATAGATTATGCCTTCACATTAAGAAGGTTTGGCTAATTCCTAAAGAAGAAAGAATATGAGCCAGACTAACAAAACCTGGGTTACAGAATTCCTCCTCCTTGGACTTACTGATGACTCTCAAACTCAGTTGCTGCTCTTTGTATTGTTCCTTGTCGTCTACTTGATTACTGTGCTTGGAAACCTGCTTCTCATCTCCCTAGTTCTCTATGACTCACAGCTTCATACACCCATGTACTTTTTTCTGTGTAACTTATCTACAGCTGACTTCTGTTTCTCTACCACTATTGTTCCCCAAGCCCTAGTCCATATGATTTCCAGGAGAAAGTTTATTTCCTTCATGGGCTGTGCAGCTCAGCTTCTTTTCATCCTCCTTTTTGGATGTACAGAATGTGCATTGTTAGCTGTGATGTCCTATGACAGGTACTTAGCTATCTGTGACCCCATGCACTATCCTCTCATCATGACATGGAAGGTATGCATCAAACTAGCCTTGGGGTGTTGGGTCAGTGGCATACTAGTGTCTATGGTGGATACAACATTCACTCTACAACCTCCATACCAGGGAGAAAATAGGATTCCTCATTTCTTTTGTGAGCCCCCAGCTCTCCTGGCCCTGGCATCTGCAGATACCCACAGCTCACAGATGGCCATTTTCCTTATGGGTGTGGTGATTCTTCTTGCACCTGTGTCCCTGATCTTGGTATCCTATGGATGTATCATAATAACTGTGGTCAGGATGAAGACAACCTCAGGAAGACTCAAGGCATTCTCCACCTGTGGATCCCATCTTCTTGTGGTTGTCATTTTTTATGGGTCAGCCATAATTTCCTACATGACACCCAGGACTGCTAAGGAGCAGGGGAAGCTGGTGTCTGTGTTCTATGCAGTGATAACCCCTATGCTTAACCCCCTTATTTACAGCTTAAAGAACAAAGATGTGAAGAAGGCATTCAGAAATGCAGTTATCCAGGGACCACTCCAAAGATTCTGATATCATAGTTTGTCAGTTTCCCTTACCTTAAAAGCTTCCTGTGTACCCCACCTCCACTGCGGAAGAAATTACCTTTTCCTTGCCTCTGGTAATTAAGAACACTGGAGGAAAATTTGCATTATTCTCAATTCTCAATACAATATTTATGTATTAAATATCTGTAGTATATCATTAGTCATGGAGAGAGGTATGAACAGATGTATCTGTTTGGAGAACTGAAGTTTTCTCTAATATGGAGAACTGAAAGAAGAACTATGGATATGACATCATCATGAGGATATTCTTCACTAAACTTTTGAGTTGAATTTCTGAAGTAGGTATAGTATCAGGACTATTTATATAAGAGGCAGTTGATAATTTGGGAAACTGTAGAGGAGTTGAGAAAGAAAAAGCTAACTTCATCTTAAACTGTCTACCATTAATGGATAGGGACAAAATGTTCATAGTTACAGTTACATTGTACTTTGAAGTATACTGGAACTTCTGGAATAAGATACCTTCTGGAATACTTTGTTCTAGATCTAATACAATATGTTAAGAAAGATACTTCCAAGTTATAGGGAGTATATCCAGTATAAGGTAATCAAGATGATGAAAAAACTTAAAGACATGTCATATGCAGGTAGTTGAATCAGAATTTCTTAGTAGGAAAACATCTGAGGAACTCTCTTTCAACCTCTACCTAAAAAAATATGCCTTCGATAAACATACTTTAGAAATTATCAATCACTGCCTAAAGATTACCAGTGATAGGAACTATCAATCAGAAAAATCACAGATCCTCCAAAGCAGTTACAAAAGAACACATCTTTAATCAGAATAAGGGAGACAATGCTCTTATGGCTATTAGGGTCTGAGTGGAAGTACCCCACAAAGGAACACGCAAAGACAATGCAATGATAGCAGGGAGAGATTATTAGCGTGCACTAGGACAGTTACCCAAAAGAACTGCACCGGGGTAGGCTCAGGAGTACACATATATAGAGCAGCTTAAAAGAACAGGATGTCTGTTGTGGCCTTGTCTGTTTCAACAGTTGTGGCCTTGTCTGTTTTAATAGCTTTGGCCTTGGGGAGGACGTCTTATAGTTTTTCCAGGTTATCTATCAACTATGGCCTTGCAGTTTTCTCAGGAACTATTCATTTGGACACAGTGCAAACCACCCCCTCTTCCCTTCATTCCCCAATTCTTTTTATTTTATGATGCTCATTCAGGGGTGAGCCGAAACTTCCAAGGGCAGGGCATTAGAGTAGCCATCAAGGGGGTCTATCAGGGCCTGATACTTCTGCCTGAGTACCATGAGCTGGACTGTGTGGACCTGGTCCTTCACAAAGCAGACCAGTCTGTGGACTATACTAGGCTTGAAAGTGTGATAAGGAAGAAGAGAATTAACATTGGTCCAGCTATAGTGGAGATGAGGTGGTGAGCCAGGGGAAGTTTGCAAATGCTTGCTGGTACCAAGTTTGGGCGTGAGCGAGTTTGCATTCTCAGGCATCTAAACTACGCTTAAGGTTGGTTCCTGACTCCCTGACTACCTCTGTGTGGTCCGTATATACACAGCACTCCCCCTTGAGGGTGACACAGAGGCCTCCCTCCTTGAGGAACAAAAGATCAAGGCCCCTTTGGTTCTGGAGGAGAACTTCTGAAAGGGAGGATAGCGATTTCTCAAGGGCATCTAGTGACTTTTCTATACACCTGAGGTCCACATCCACAGCAGTGTGTAGATGTGTTAGTTCTGCTGTTTGAAAAAGGGAGGTTATACCTGTGTCAATCCCTGCCAAGTTGAATAGCATGGCTAG
This sequence comes from Monodelphis domestica, assembly GCF_027887165.1. Classification (NCBI taxonomy): domain Eukaryota; kingdom Metazoa; phylum Chordata; class Mammalia; order Didelphimorphia; family Didelphidae; genus Monodelphis; species Monodelphis domestica. The sequence goes on from NC_077227.1 coordinate 431,886,509, forward strand.
GGTCAGTGTGAGGACAGGTTCCCATTTCTGGCGGCTGATTCTTTGATGTTCCCAATAGTCTAGCAGTTCCATCCCCGGATGGTATAGTACTCGGGGCAGAATGGTGACTAGCATACAAAGCTCGGGGTCATGGAACAAGGTTGTGGAGGAAACACAAGGGGTCAATCTTGAGGAGTTGCAGGCCCAATAAGCTCCTGACAAGGAAATGTAATATGGTGGTCGGGAATCAAGGCAAAGCCAGAAGCTGGAGGTGAGGTTAGGTGAGGTTCGGTTTAACTACCACTGAGGCAGTTTCATGTTTTGTTGGGTATACTTCTACCTATCCTGAAAAGGTGTCTACCAGGCACCTGTACCCATATTTTCCTGGCTTGATTTCTGTAAAGTCTCCCTCCCACTGTTCTCCTGGCTTAACTTCTCCCTTTTAACCTGGTGCCCCCTGGTTCCTTCGGTCCCCCCTTTTGATTAACCCGCACACATGTTACACATCTCTAAGTGATGTCTTTGCAGATTATGTGCCTAGTATGAAAGAAAAAGTCTCTGTCCAGCATATCACTCAGTATTGTGCCTCTCCTATGTGTGGTGTCATGCATTCTTTTTGCTAGCTGTCTCCCCACTGCTTCTGGTAAGTGAATCCTGCCATCTGGCAGGCCCAGCTATCCATAGGTGAACCACTCAGCCTCCAAGAGGGCCAGAATCTCAGGCCCCACCTGGTCCAGTGCCCCCTGCCATCCTATCCCCTCCCCTCTCCAAGTATCTAAGGGGAAAAGGGCAATGGCCTCAGTATTCTGTAACTTCTTCAGAGCTGAGAATGGGTGTAGAGCTGTCCCTACCTATGGTCAGGAGAAAGGTATTGGCAATGTTCAGGGCTTTCAGGCTGGAATGGTTGCAAAGGTTACAAATGCATACAAGTACATCTCCCATAGGGGAGCAGCCAAACTTGAGCAGGGAGGGGAAGGCTGCAGGCCTTGAGTCTTTAGGGGCATGTCCTCAGTGAATGCCTGGGTCCCAGGTCGGTGGAGACCTGCTGGGAGACCAGAAGGTTGTCCAGCCACTGCTTCCCCTGATTGGCAGACAGGTCACAAGGGCGAGAGTCAGCCCCTAAGATGGAAGTGTAGAAACCAGGACTGGGGCGAACACTAGAACACCAGATAGAAACAGAAAATTAGTACAACAGTAATTGGCAATACACATTTGAATTTGAGTATCTTATCCAACAGACTCCATCTACAGAAATCATCATCTGACAGGAATAGATCCCTTTAGGAAAATGGGTTCCTGAGTTGTTTGCAGATCTGGTATATCATGGTCCTATTAAAGAATATCCTTTAGCAAAGTACACATTAACTATAACATCTATAAACATTGGAGTAATAATTTTATTTTACAGATGAATTTTCTTACCTCAGAGGCTGGGGAAATTCAAGAAAGCTTTGAGCTATATCCCCAAACTCAAGAACCAAACTTCAACTGTGGTAAATTAAGGCTGCAAATACAAGCCATTTATGAATAAACTCCACCTACTTCTCAAAGTATGTTCCTAACAATTGGAGAATGTTCAATTAATAGGGTTGTTTGAGGAAACGGAAACTTTAATTTCACAATTCACATTATGTGCTGACCATGGGAATTCAGTATAAAGGAAAATATGTCCCCAGGTCCCAAAGGACACAGTGAGTGGCTTCACATGCAGGTAATTAACAGCCTAGATGATCAGAAAAGGTCCATTCCGAGGTGAGCCAAGGAAATGCCTCTGTAACCATTCCAGGACATTTTCTGTCCTTGTTGTACTTTGTCACAATTAAATCCCAGAAGCCTTCATTTGCAGTAAAAGACAAGTCTCACCCATTTCAGCTGAGAGAAATACTGCTTATCAGCAGTCCAGAAACAAATCTCTATATCCCCAAACAAGCCTTTTATGTCCCCGCAAGGCTGGTCACTTAATTATTCCTATGTATTTTGGCAACAATTAATACATCACAATTTAGCCACAAAAATCGGAACAGGAACATTGAATTCATCACCTCTACAGTAAAAACAAATCAAGGGTAGATAAAATCCTGACCTTAGGCCATCTGAAGGAACTAAGACAAAATTAGTCAGGAATCTCCCTAAGGAATTTTCAGAGAAATTCCAGAATTATTTGTGATTTTCCACATACGTCAATTCTAGAAATTATCCCCAAGTTAAAGATCCAATTATGAGAACAGAACATCTATCCATTCTCCGTCACTTACTCTCCCTCTTTATCTGTCTCTTTTCCTTCAAAGCCCTCTGCTTAAAAAAGCAGAACACAACTTCCATTCTTCCGTCACAAAATTGGCATACTCAGGCTTTTATGGACTTTAGATCAAAGTCCCTCTTTCTTCTGAATTCAAACCCAACATACCTCCCCACCTTCTCTGATGGGCTTATACCATCATAAGTCAAACAACCATTCCCCTGGAATCACTTGAATTGCTAATTGGTAACCCAAAAGAATTCTGATTTAAAGGATTACATCATTGAACCATCTTTAGCATAGGGCTCATCCATTATAAAGTACAGTTCATAGAACAAATTGGTAAACTGAGGTAACCACTAAGTATTGAACAGAACCTCTGGTAGATTCGGGTTAACAATGAGCTTTTGTTCACATCCAAACAATGCTTAAAACACATTTTAGCAGCAACTCACATATCAATCGTAAAATTCTGAGCAAGCATTTTTCACATATATGCCATTTTTTAACATCCTACCCACTGTCTGGCTACTGTTTGCAACACATATCCTTATACAGCTCAAAATGTAATCAAAATATCAACCAACAAATCCCCAGAACTCGTGTGAGGTAACTTATCAATTACATATCACTCAACTCATTTTATCACCCTGGACCTAGAATGTTTGCAGTAAGATTCCACAGCTTCAAACAAGCTTTTTTGTCAGACAGGGCTGGCAATATTTGCTTGTTTGAGCACCTTAAAATCCTCCAAAACATACAATTAAAATATACTCATCTTTAAGGTTTATCACACAGTGATTGTCAACCTTTCTAAATCCCTAATTTAATCCCTAAGTATTAGTGTGGAACAATTATAAGCACTTCTTTCTCCATCCTGTGTACAAGGAAGGGGTTAATAACTTCTGAGCAATTTATCCTAAGGCTGCATGGTTTGATTTAGATCTTATTACTTAGTAACCTTGTCCCATCAGTTTTCAACTGGTGAGTTTACTACAATTTAAAAGTTTGAATGTATCAAACCCCTTTCATAGTAATTTACTCCCAGTGGATTTCAGTTTGAACTCCACACTCCCAAATAACTCTGATTAAGTCCTTTAGCAATGTTTCAGTGTAACCAAACTGAAGTGCAACGCATTTACCTGTACTTCTCTCAACCCTGTCTAAAGTAGAATAGAACTTCCAGTTTAGTTTTCTCCTAGCTCAAAATATTGCTACATACCTAATTAAATTTCATCAACAACATTCCAATTTATAATTTGTTATTTAATCCTCATGACAAGCCCTTCTTGATTTCAGGGCTGGTCAAATTTGGCTTGTTAAGGACATACAGTTTGCATCTCATATATCCTTAACCTATTTAGGTGGAAAACTTAATTCTCTCTATAGTATGAATGCACACATAATTTGTATTCACTCCATTACTTTCCAGGAATTTGTATCTGGATACATGTTCATCTCTAGATCACAAATTCCTTTCTATACATTGTGCACATTTTTTTAAAAACAATTCATATAACCTTAGTCAAAGACAACACCATTTAGAAATTCTCTTTTGCAAAATACCAAAATTCTTAACACTTACATTAGTAAATCCCTTGCACAGATTAACCACTTTAAATTTTTTGTGTCTCATATGATTTCTTGCTGCTAGTTCTGACAGCACATATATTAAAATAAATCTGATTTGAAAGATTCCTAATTTTACATTCTAGAATAAGTTCTTCTCAACAACATAACAACTTTTTCTGAATGATTTTTATATCTAGAAAGTAGCCAGTACAATTTCTGTCCATATAGAATAAACATTCCTCTCTGTGTCAGGCTGGCTATAAATCACATTTAGATAATTGAGGTGGAGGAGGGGGCCTCAGGGGCTTGGCAGTCACATTGGTTGCAGCCTTGGGTGTGGTGGGCAGGGGGCAAAGGAAAGAGGGGGGCTTTGGCAGGTGCTGCCGCGGCTTCGTTATCCTCGTTTTGAGGGGGTAGTAGAGGGTAAAGTGGAGGTAGGAACCCTGGTGCATAAGGCAGAGGGGGAATGGGAGGGTCTGGGGGAGACTCATCCAGAGTTGGCAAAACCGGAGGTGATTCCTGGTTTTTGTCGGGTTCGGGACTAAGGTCAGTATGCGGTACCTGACTGACCCGTGAGACTAAGGCTTGGGTAGAGGGGGTGGACCATTACCCACATTGGATGCCTCCACAGTTGGCCGGAGCCAGGAGGGGGGATCCAAAACAAGGTCTTGCCATGTTAAAATGTAAGGCATTTGATTGGGGTTTCCTTCTGGGCTGGGAAGTAAGACGTGGGCCTGGATGGCAGAGATAACAGGCTTCTCCCATGTCCCTCCCTGAGGCCATCCACTCCCGAAGGTTGGCCATTCTGAATTGCAAAGGGTTTGTAGTTTCCCCCCCCTTTTTTAAAACTGAGACTCCCAGATTCTGCACCCAAGTTTTAAAGTCAGGGTAGTGGCTCAAAACAAGGTCTAGGGGGGGGTAGTTTGATTCTGGCCCATCGTCGTTCCCTTGCTTGTGAGAACAATCACACAAAAAATAGACAGACAAAAAATCCTTTTATTTGACCCAAACAATGTTTGGAGCAGGGAGGGACCTTGCTCAAGGCTCCTCCCCGCCTGTCCTGGCACCTTACCAAAAAGGCCCAGTGCCCTTATGCTTGCAGGGCCTCGGGAGCATCCACCCTGAGACCCCTACCTGGGGACTAGACTTCCCCACCGGGGACTCGAGCCCCGGCCTCTCTGGAGACACACGGGGACTCCAACCCCCTGAAGTTCTGCCTCTTGGCTTCTTAGCTCTTGTGAAACCCATTCCCTTCCTCTAGCCGAGTCGCTTTCCGGTTTTCTCGACCTGTTCCCTCATGGGAAGGAGGAAATGCAATACTTACCAGTCCTCACTCAGAAACGGGAAAGGAGGTGGGCTGTCACCTCTGCCTGGTGAGGCAGAGTGACCCGGTAGCTTAATATAGGTGGCCCCCTATAACCCAGGGGACACAGTAAATATACATCCACTAAGTCATATGCCAATCTGGTGCTCACATTCCCCCTTACACAATCACTTTCACACTCATTCTCACATTCACTCATCAATCAACTCACCTTAAGTCTTTTTATAAATTTATAAATACCCAGGACTAAGATTGTGCTTCTTCCCAGACTAATCTGTGTATCTTGCTTAAAGATCCTTATTATAACTACTTTGCTAGCTCTGGGTTTCCTTTCAGGTTAACAACATTAAAACCTCCCGGTCTTTTCACACCAGGTGTTCTATTTGTGTATCCTCGGTTTCAATTCCCTGATAACTTTTAATGCCCTCTCTTTGCTCATATGAAGGTTACTGTCACTGGGAGAGAATACAGAAGAAAAATAAAATGATTTGTTCTATCTTATCTACATCAGTTCTTATCTGCACCTGCCTCCCAGTCATTCAACTCAAAAATTTTCTCTATTTTTAAAGATATTCAATGGGGTCTGGTAATTCTTTGAGAAAGCACCCTCCCAAACCAGACAACACCAAGCTCTCCCACAAAACATTCTCAAGTTCTTAAATAATAAATCAAATTTAAAATGTTTCAACTAACAAAAAGATAGAATTTTCAGTGCACCTGGATATTTCACCAGACTGCTAAATGGGAAAATGACATAAAAAAAATTTTTTTTAAAGTTTAAAATCTCTGCCCTAGATTAACTGCAATGATTCAGGTTTGAACTAAGGCTGCTGAAGACAAAACACAGGGCCCAAAATCCTACAGTCAATTAAAATAATTGGTGGCATTTGGTCTATAGGAAGAGGAAACTTCTGGGTAACATGAAGTTCTCTTCAAATACTTTAACTATTAGAGATTAGCTTTGTTTTTCTTGTCCAGAGAAGGCAGAACTAAAGCCTAAAGGAGAAAGGAAGTATATAAGCTCAGTATAAAAACTTTCTAGCAATTAGAGTTATTCAAAAGTAGAATGGACTGCCTCATAAGGTAGTAAATTACCTTTTACTTCAGGTCTTCAGGTGGAGACTTTTGGCTAGGGTGTGGAGAGGCTTTCCAATTGGAAAAGAGTTCAGACTTGAGGTGACTAAATGAACTCTTCAATCTTTACAGTTTTCTGATAATATGACTGTGCTTAACACAAGGATTTTACTGTATCTATTAAAAGTATTTTTTAGCTTTATGCCTATATACATACATGTACACCCACAATCAGAAAACTGAGAATTTTTTGGTTCAAAATTGTATAATTGTCATAAAATTCTAGTTTTTTAAAAGTTGAGAAACTTGCTACCTCCCAGAATCCATGAAGTGAACTGCTTGGAGAAGGTACCATGAAGATACCTACAGAAACTTCACACTGCACTGAAAGATCCAGAATTAACTTTGAGTTATAGTGAAATTGAACTGTAGGTTGTAACACATTTCTTTTGCATGTATACTCTTATACCAAAGGGGACTGCCCCCTAATTGGCTTTTTGTCAGTGCACCTAGCAATCATTATTTTTGTTCTGTTTCCCTTTTATCCTCAAATTATTGTAATTTATACATTGGTTATGTTTACAAGATCCATTGGGGAGACTGGTTTTCCAAAGGATCTCAGAGGGGATTGTGTAATTAGAATCTGTTACCCTAAAAACTACAATCCCCAGCAAAACTATGATTCCTAGAAAAATCACAATTCCCAGAAAAACTATGATTCCCAGGGCCCCACTCACTTCCTGTCATTAGTGCTGATGTAGACAGGATATAAATTGGGAGGAGGTCCATCTCTCTCGCTCTTTCCTTCCTGTTGCGGCTTTGGTGGAGTGGGCTTTTTGAGCAGGTAGAAAAAACTTAGCCATGTGGTTCTGTTTTGTTAGACAATAAACTTCATAAAAATAATGCTTGAAGTAGTATTCAACATTAATTTAACTCTTACAATATTATTGTGGAAACATTTCAATAAAATAGTGCATATAACATGTAGCATGAATCATTCATCTTCAGTCTTTTCTCATTTGCTAGCTTCTTCCCTGATGCCTATTAATATAACCATGTCTCCTCCACTGTTCAAAAACAAAAACTAGGTAGTTGACCCTCCTATCCTTTCAATCTGGGGTCCTATGTATTTCTTTTCTTTAAAAGCAAGGAAAATGTTATATTTATTCTTTGCTTACATTTCTTGATTCTTATACATTTCTGTACTGCCTACTTCATTGCTATTCAAATAAAATTGGTCCCTCAAACTTTACAGTGATATACAATGGATTTGAGTTCAAATACTTTCTGTATTAATGCCTTGGAAATCTCAAACAAGTACTTTAGCCACTCTAGTCTTCTGTTTTATCATCTATAAAATGAAGTGGGATAAACTAGATCAATGATTGGAAAATTATGGTTCACAGCCCAAATCTAGATCACTCCCAATTTTTAATGTCCTCTTAGCTAATAATTGTTTTTATACTTTTAAATAGTTGAAAAAGTCAAAGAAATAACATTTCATGATGTGAAAATTATATCAAATTCAAATTTCAATATCAATGAATGAATTTCATTGGAACTCAGACATGCTCAATCTTTAAGTTCATTTATCTTCATATTGCTTTCCCACTACAATGTCGGAATTAAGTACTTTATGTAAATATTATATGTGATATATATGTAATATATATACATACATATATATATATATAGTCTCAAATCTTTACACTGCTGTTCAGTACACTACAAATCATAGTGAAGTAGTTATAACTCATTCAAGTGCCATGTGTATCAATGTATGATGTCATTTTTTTTCACCAGTATGTCAAAACAACAACAAAAACAAACATAAAAATAGACTACTGATTTCATGTTTTTAAGGCATGTGGATTATTTTGTTATCAAAATGGATGGCAAAGGATTTTTTTATGCAGTGACACTAACTGTGCTAAAAAATGACTATATATAAACATTACCAGATTAAGCACTCATAACAATGCTCCAAAACAAAAGGAAAACAATGACCAGAAAAATTAGAAAACTTAAAGTTGAATATCTCATCACAGAAATATTTCTTTTCTCATTTTTTATTTTTTAAAGTATTTTTCCACAGTTACATGATTTATGTTTTCTCCTTCCCTCATCTCTCCTCCCTTCCAGAGTTGACAAGCAATTCCACTGGGTTATACATGTATTATCACTCAATTACTATTTCCATATTATTCATTTTTGTAATAAAGTCATCTTTTAAAACCAAAACCAATGTGGCAATGTTGGGACATTAATGCATTGCTGGTGGAGTTGTGAATTGATCCAATCATTCTGGAGGGCAATTTGGAACTATGCCCAAAGGGCACTAAAAGACTGCTTGCCCTTTGATCCAGTCATATAGCATTGCTGGGTTTGTACCCCAAAGATATAATAAAGAAAAAGACATGTATAAGAATATTCATAGCTGCATTCTTTGTGGTGGCAAAAAATTAGAAAATGAAGGGATGCCCTTCAATTGGGGAATGGCTGAACAAACTGTGGTATATGTTGGTGATGGAATACTATTGTGCTCAAAGGAATAATAAAGTGAAGGAATTCCATGGGAACTGGAAAAACCTCCAGGAAATGATGCAGAGTGAAAGGAGAAGAACCAGGAGAACATTGTACACAGAGACTGATACACTGTGGTACAATCGAATGTAATGGACTTCTCCATTAGTGGCAATGCAGTGATCCTGAACAACTTGGAGGAATCTGTGAGAAAAAACCAGTATCCACATTCAGAGAAAAACCTGTGGGAGTAGAAACACACAAGAAAAACAACTGCTTGAATACATGGGTTGAGGGGAAATGGCTGGGGAGGTAGACTCTACATGAACATCCTAATGCAAACACCAGCAGCATGGAAATAGGTTCTGATCAAGGACACAAGTAACACCCAATGAAAGTCGGCTGCAGGAAGGGTGGGTGAAGGGGAGGGAGGGAAATAATGTGATTATTGTAACCAAGGCATAATGTTCTAAATCGACTAAATAAATTATTTCAAAGAACAACAACAAGAACAAAAACAAAAACAAAACCCCAAATCATACCAGTATAAACTAATGATAGATTGTATATTTTCTTCTGCATTTCTGCTCCCACAGTTCTTTCTTCTGATGTGGATAGCATTCTTTTTTTCATAAGTCCCTCAGAATTGTCCTGGATCATTGCATTGCTATTCATAGCAAAGTCAATTTCACTTGATCATCCCACAATGTTACAGTTACTGTATACAGTGTTCTCCTGGTTCTGCTCATTTCATTCCACATCAGTTCATGGAAGTCTTTCATATAGAAATAAAATACTTCATCATTCCTTATAGCACAATAGTATGCCATCACCATCATATACCACAATTTGTTCAGCCAGTCCCCAATTGAGGGACAAGCTCTCATTTTCCATTTTTTCCCCCACCAAAAAGAGTGAGGCTATAAATATTTTTTAAATCTCTTTGTGGTACAAACCTAGTAGTGGTATTATAGTAATATTTCTGAATGAAAATATAAAATATAAATGAGACTGCAACCAAAGTAAGCTTCCAAGTGGCTCATTTGTTAGTCAAACAAGGAAAGTAATTTACTAGTGATGAGTTAATTAAATCATATTTGATTTAAGCAGCAGTATAAATGTGTTCAGAGAAAGTACATTTATTTGAAACTATTAGCTTTCTTCTCATCTCAGGCTGTAGATATGAAATAAATGAATTAAGACAGTTTTCCACAGTAGAATGCATTGCTCAGCTCTCCTTCAAGGAGACAATAAGCTCTCAGCAAAATTATTGTCTAGTTCCCATGGCTACCAATAAAACTTCTATAAAATCTTTGGGTCATACAAACAGGGAGAGAGGACAGCTAAAAAATAATAGGCAATTTCTCTGATGTTTTTCTGAAAAAAAAATAAAATTAATGTTGTGAAGGACTTACAGTTCTAGGGATAGTCTGAAATTCAGTTTATATTCATCTTATGAAGTATGTTGTTCTTTTGGAAGATGCAAGTGTTTGGATCTTGTAAGATTAAAATTAGTATCCAATAACTCCAAGTGTTATATTTTGTAAAGTTTGTTAATAGTCATGAGAAGTAAAGGAATAAAAAGGTCTAACAAAAATAAGACCATGTGCCCAAGCTCTCCTTGTCTGTTTAAAAGAACTGCTCCACCAAAGCCACATCAGGAAGAGAAGATAGTGAGAGGTGGAACTACACAGATTTTATATCCTGGCAACGTCAGCATGTAACAACAGGAGAGTGGGGTGCTGGGAATAGTAGGGTAAAGATCCTAATTACACAATATCTAGAGGCATTGAGGAAAGAGTAAGGGAAGAATATTAGAGGAGATGACTCATAAAGTCATCATCTGGAGAGCATGATGGAAGTAGAAACAGTGAAGGAGAAATTCCCTGTTCCCTTGGGGCTAAGAGTAATCCTTCCATTTCTCCGAGGTTTGAATACTCTGCAAATTCTGGCCAAAGAAAATGGCCTGAAAGGGTGGAACAATAATTAATTTGTCCTTGCAAGCTTCTCTACTGTACTTCTAAGCTACAGAATCTACTGTTCCTGCTGTTTCTGACATTTGCTTTGTTTCATTTGTAGGCAATGTCTTCAAAATCTTGAGTACTACTGATGACTATAGATGGCTCTGTCCTTCAGAGCCCCATCTTCTTCCTTAAGACACTATCATTCTTGGAATTATATTCAGCTTAATAACTGTGACCATGAAATTGGGAATCCTTCTGGACAAGGACACAGTCATCTCTTTTCTTGGTTGGCCATCTCAGATGAATTATATATTCTTCTTCGAGATACTTCCAGCATACTTAGATACATGACTACTGTGTGACTGGCTACATTGTGAGCTTTTGTACTATCCAGATACCATGAGCCACAGATTCCCATAATTTTCAGCCTGTGGAACAGAGAGGTGGAAGTTTACATTCAGTTAGACCTTCCAAAGTATCTTTCCCCTTGTATGAAGTAAATATCTGGGGGACCTCTAACTCAGTCCATCTTGGAAAGATTTAACATAGAGGAATTAGAATCATGTGTCTGACAGCCTGAGGCCAGCAACCCTGTGCAAGCCTGGCTTAATGTGAACATGGAGACCAGGGTAGAAGGCATGATGTTTGAAAGCCATTGGCCAAGGAAAGGATCTTGGGGTGGAGCTTAGGTTTGAAAAGCCAGCTCAGGATGAGGAGTCTGTCTCTTTGCTTCCATACTTGTCTCTGAACTAACTCTTTCTGGGCTAGCTCTCTCTGACTGAGCTCTCTTATCTAATCTGGCTGTCCCTGGCAAGTAGCTGCACAGAGGGAACCAGGAAGGCTACAACTGGGGACTAGATTTTCACTTTAAGTTAGAAAGGCTGGTAATCTTTTTCTCTCTTTCTCTCTCTTTACTAATAAATGCTTATAAATCTAGTAATAAGTCTGCAATATTATTTTTTATTTATGACACCAATTTCCCTAAATTTTAAATAACTCCACTAGAATAGAGATTGAGTTGAGAAGTGGTCAGAGACAGGAGGAAAAGAGATTCATGATATAGTAAATTAACAAATACTAGTTCACTGACTGTATAACAGGGTTGACCTTGGAGTTGGAAAATTTGTATTCAAATCTCATCACAGATGAGGAATGTGACCATTAGAAATCATTTACCTTCTTTGTTCCTTAGTTTTCTCTTATTTAAAATAGAGATAATGATAGCTATAATATTTACATGACAAGATTGTTGTAGGACTCAACTGAAATATGTAAATACTTGACAATATTTGAAACCATTATATAAATGTCAGTTGCTATTCTTATTAATAAAAAGAAGGGAAAATGGCATGTCTAGAGAGATGATTGAATAGTTGCTTTCTATAAACTTCCCCTATTATAAATCTTCAAAGGAAAGTAAATATGTGTCACATATAAAGTAACTATGGAGAATCCCATAAGATAATAAGAAAGAAACCCTAAAGGACTAACACTGTAATACTTGGATATTTAGTGTTCTTATCCCTACTCCTACATGACTCCTCCTGCCCCTGCAGTAAGAATTTTAAAAAGACTTCAAGCATATGATTCAAGGTCTAAGTATATGGACTATGCTTAAACCATTCAACTTTATAAGAAGTGGCAGATATTTCCCCACTTTGTTATATAAAGAGGAAGATAGAGGATGAAAAAACCAGTGGGACAAAAAAAAAAACTTTCCATGTACAGTACTCAGAGAAATAGGATAAACTTGAACAGGATGTTGGGGCCTGGGGCCTGGTAAAAAGGGGACAAGAAATTCAGCTGAGATCAATGCTCTGTTTTCCCCCACCATTAATCAACTCAGGAACCCAGAAATAGCCAATCTCTATTAATTTAGTTGTGTGTTAACTGCTCTAAAATTTGATCATTACAACCACAAGAGAACCACACAGAAAAGTAACACACCAATAGATCTGTCCTAATGAGAATGATATCCTCTAGAGCCTTTTACTCTAGAGACCATCTCTTCTGATGCCATTAAATTAGCACTATCCTGAAAGAATTAGTTCTTATTTGAAAGATATATCCTCTGATCCCACTGAGGAGACTTTCTTGGGGGAAGCAGAGGTGTGAACCAAATTTCCATTCTTCCCTTTTCTACCCCAAATACCTTTCCTATAACTTTACACAGATTTAAAGTGTGTTTTCTGCCTTTCAGACAAGATTCCTGTGCTTTCTATGCCACCCACACAGCGCAGTGGTTACTTACATCTGTTCTTTGGTCCATATTTGGAGTGTCTTCATTGGCTCTGAGATTTTTTTCCTTGTCTTCTCTTCATTTCAGGTGAGAAAACTAAGGTTAAGATACTGAAGAGGGAAAGAGGAAAGGGGTTGCTGAAAAAAGAGAAGTTTGATTTTGAATATTTAGAGGGAAATTATATTCTGTATCTTGATGGCTTTGTCCTTTTGATTCAAAATCTCCCATCCATCAAATATAATATTCCAGAATTCTTTCTTGGACACTAAGTGCCACAGGCAAGGTCCAGTCTCACTCGTGACTCTAGGGGTTTCCGACAGGTGGTGAATGATTAGTCAAGAAAATAACAAATGGAAGACAGCTGTATATTTATGGCCATGGGCATGCTTTGCATCTGAGAGCTGCTCTGCCATCCCCAGGTTTGATGTTTATTTTTATACCCATTTTCTTGGCACACAGATACATTACCTAACACATATGTCTAAACAGAGATAACTGGAAAAGTGATATATCAACTTTTAACAAATCACTTGATTAACATTCTATATTCTTGTATTGTGATTACAGATTCTTGACAGCATAAAGGTTTCACACAAGATAGATGATTTTGTCACAGGTGATTTAATTTTATCATTACCCTGTGAGGAACTTTGAGCTTACAAACAATCAAGGAAAGTTACTTATTATTTTTAATTTAAAGAAATAATCAGAAGTTCTTAAAGACAATTCAATAATCATATCATTGAGGTTGAGAGGTACTGGGAACACAATTTAGATTTAATATTAGACTGATAATTTTTCAGGTTTTACTAGGGAACTTCTCAAGGGGAAGAATCAAGTCACTGAGGCATGATGAAGCTTGGTGTACTTGCACATTTTGTTTGGGCCTTTATGATTGATTTGTATGCTGGCTTCATAAGAATAAGTTTCTATAAGTGGGAAAGTTCTGGGCTTGGCTTGTAGCTACAGTTTTACTGGGAATTATGTAGCTAAGTAAAAGTTAACCCATTGTAGTCTTTTGGGATTGGGTTTGAAGGTCTGATCTTTTGGTGATGTTTTGGAGAAATAGACTACAGGTATTTTGCTCTTGTATTATTCCTTCTGAGGTTAGGGGGGATAGTAATTATGTCAATTCCATAGGTAAGGGATATTAATGAGAGAGGTTATGCAAAGGGGATTGAGTAGGCAATCACATCTTGCCAAGGGCCACTCTGTGGTTTCCTTAGCTATCACGAGTGACTTTGTCAAGGAGTCATGGCCTGATGGCTCCCAGCAACTAAGTGCATCCAGATGATTTTTATTATGGGACATGACTCCCATCATGCCCCATACAATACGGAACAAATACTCCTCAGAAACTAGAATGGAATAAATACCAATTGATGGAATGTTTCTTAAGTTCTTTTCCTACAAGAACCCTTTGAAGAGTATTTACATTTATCTATACATATGATGAGTTGGATACAGTTGCATTCTCTAAAGTTATATTTTTGTATTGAAAAGTTTTGTGGAGTGATATGACTTTCCTCCTGATCATGCCTAGCTATTGTTCAATGTTGAAACAAGTTCTATATGGCCAGAAAACTGGTGCACTATATATTTTAGTAGAAAAAGATTATGTCACAAAGGCATGAAGTTGATCCAGAGAAATACTGTCCAAGTAAATTCCACAATGGAGTTTCAAGTGTCAGAAACCCAAGAAATAAACTACACTTAATCATGAGATCAGTGAAATTAAAGTTAGATCTAGAGGCAGAGGGACAAAGAGTATTTCAGTGTCCACTTCTAGGTTTGAGTGGTGGAGTGGCAGTCTGATATAGGCCCCCAAATTTAACTCTCTAACACATCATTATATATTCCATGGTTTTTCCTATCTTTTCTGTTTATCAGATAAGCTACAGACTTTCCCTTATTTTGGGACTGGTCTAGAAACAATAGTTCATAGGTACTACATTAGGGTATAAAATGAATTATAATTCTCCAGAACCAAGAAAGGCAAATATTAAGAAGCTGAGTAGGTAGTTCATAGGAATAATGTATAGGGGTGGTAGTTGAAAGATGGTGAGCAGGGAAGAAATATAAGGAATATGGCAAGGAGTATACCTTAATTAAAAAAAATTTAGAGTTCATGGGATTCTATGTGTCTCAGTTTGTCTTCTTTAAAAAGAAAACATCTAAAAGCAACATTAGCATCTGAACTCTTCTGCCTTTTCCTAGAATTACATCTGTTAATGCTTTAGCACTGATAACAAATGATGAAGACATGAATTGAGACATAGTGACACTTGGGCAATTAATGCTTTTTATAGAAATTGCCCAAATTGTTGGAAGAAATTCAAAAGTACATTGGAAAACACCTCTCCAATACACACATTCTTTGGAAACAATGCAGAATAATAAAACCAGTCCATCACAGTCACCTCTAGAAGTCAAGTATAACCCCAGAAAATCAAACTCCAAGGCATGGTCTTTCTCCCAGATCCTAGAATCATAAATTAGGTCAGAATGAGCTCTCTCAAGGAACTGTTGATTCTTCTTGACTCTTTACCTCTTGGTCTCTTAGACATCCACAACCTCTCTTTGGGAATTTATTTGAGCTCTATCAATAGCAAGGCATCCCTATTTTTATTAAAGAGATGGTTAATGAGCACTTAGAAATACATTGAGAACTAGAAACTAACAAAAGCTTTACCAAGAAACAAATGTGAATATTGACCTAATTTATATTTGTAACCGTATTACAAGACTCATAGATATGAGAAATGTCCAAGGAAATTCTGAATTTCAACAAGGAATTTGAAAGTTTCTAATGCTGTCCTGGTGAAGAAGAGAGGTAGAAGTGAACTGGATAGAAGTATAGTTAGATGGATCCAGATATGTCTGAATAATTAGAATCAAGGACTGGTTGTTAGAGTATCATTTTCATATGGACAAAGTCTGGAAGGAGTAGAGGGAGCAGGGTGTATGTGTATGATGATGCTTATTGAAATACCTTCCAAAATCTCTTAGCTTTGTCCTATATCATTAAAAAGTTAAATAATTATTTTGATGACGGTATAGATAATCTGAAGTTTAGAAAGAGGGTTAAATGAGTATAATAGAATTATAACTTTTAGAGCCAGAAAATCTCTCTATTTTTTAGCTTTCTATTCACATATTTTTTTCTACTTTCAGAGGTAGATGAGATATTAAGTATCTGGAAATAAACTACATAGAAATTAACTTTCATCAGGGAATCCAAAGATCTTGATCATTAGCAATAAGTGTTCATCTGGAATAGCTTTAAAGTAGACTGGATTCATCTGAAAGTGGTCTTTATTTTGAATGAGTACACTAAACACAAATTTATCTTTGGAACAATCAACAAATAATCATTAAGTGTAGACTTATAGTATCCTCAGATAATATGGTTAGAAAGACAAAGAAAAAATAGTAATTCTCCTAAAAGCTTATATTCTTTTACTATAATCATGGTTCATTTGACACTTTTGTCATTTAATACCCCATAGAAAAAACCAAGTTAGTATCTTGTATGCCTTATTAAAATGAATGTACCCATGATAGAAACATGGGAATATCATATAACTAATCACAAATTAATTGAATGATATCTGGCATAGAATCTCAGGGTTATAAAGTAAATTAGGTCTTGTGAATATTTGTTAGGTAGATGACTAGTGTGAAACTAAATGGATATATGATCTCATTCAAAGTTTACAATATAGAAGAGAATTAAGAAAACAAAGCAGATACAATGAAATTAAATGAACAATTTGCAGAAAAAGAGATCCAATGGCTAAAGGTTAATGTGTCTTTATATACAAATAATCTAAAAGATTATGTAATATTTTTGATTAGTATGGATATTTGATTAGTCCCATTGTGTATTTCTTTCCTTTGACATCATGAATTAAATCATTCTTAGAGAGTGTTTTGATTCGTTTAAGTTTGTTCTAAGATTAGCAATGCATGTAAACATATAAAAATATTATTAAAAACATACTTATGTGTATATACTACATGTACATGTTTATACACACACATACATACATATAGTCAGCTGTATGCCAAAATAAGAAGGCAGAGTGGAGAGGGGGGAGACTATACAGTTAAGTTAGTGTTTTTAAGGGTGAATTTAGAATTTAATTCTATCGGTCTATTCTTTTTCATGCCAATTCTATTTGACTCAATTCAGTGAGCTGCCTTGATGGAAAACATGCTGAATGACTGCATAAAGGTAAATGTCTTAATTTTCAAAAATGGGTATTGCAAAGTTGTAAAGTATAAGTGATTGAACTTAACTTTAATTCATGATATAAATCTAAATATATTGTTAAAGGAAAGGTTTGTGAGGACTTAGGAAGTTGGTGGCGATAACTAAGGGCCAATATAGTTTTATCAGAAACAGATGATACTACTCATTACTCTTAAAAATGATAGATCTAGTTATTTTCTATGACTATTACTTTCAGAGAGGGTGCTTATGTGTATTGGTAAAAGTTCCTTACTAGCATTTATTTACCAAAATCCTATTTTTCAAAAGACTGACATATCAGGGGAGTGATATAAATAAATTGTGTCTGTATTTCTTCAGAGAATTTGAAAAAAATCTGTCATTTTCACTTCAAGATGCGTATGTGTGGATTTTCCACATGGATTTGTATCTAGTTGAATACTTAGACACAACATGTAGAAAGGAGTCGATTGATGTCAATATGGAAGGAAATCTGAAATGAAATGGCTTGCATTGAGGTCATTATATTGTTTAACATTTTTATTTTTATTTTTATTTTACTTGGATAAAGATACTAATGACATACTTATCAAATATGCAAATGACACAAAGGAGGAAGGAAATTGAATGCATCAAATGTCAGAATCAGGATGTAAAATATTTTGGCAGATGGGAATAATGGATTATAATGAGATGAAATTTAATAGGAAGAAATCTGAAGTTCTATATTTCATTTAAAAATGTCAACTTCCCTGGAGCAGGATTGTAAAGTTGTAGCTATATAACACTTTATGTGAAAAAAGTTCATAAGGTCAAAATGATTTAGGAGTATCAAGTGGCAGCCCCAAAAGCTAGTTTTATTCTAAGCTATATTCTAATCTATATTTCATGGTGTATACAACCAGGAAATTAATATTCCTATTACTCTTGCCTATTCAGACCATTTATATTATATTATATTTAATTCTTAGTTTTACATTTTAGGAAGAATACTATCAACCTGGGGAGCAGAATGACCTAGATGGTGAGAGGAAAAGAGAACACACTGAATATCAACAGATAGTACTAATGTGTAGGTAATCATAGCAAGAGGTTTATTGCTTCTTCTGTATCCTTTTTCTCATAAGTTGCAGAGTTTTCCACCCCTAGCGAATAATTTATATTTTATTCCATTTACATTTATTTCCTTGAATCTCAGTGAAGCTTTGTTTCATAAGAGATTTATTATACTAGGGATGGTGAGACTTTTAGAAGGATGGGTGATATGAGAAATGTCCTCAGACATGGGGGAGGGGAGCAATCCAGCCCTGTTTTCTAGTAATGAACTCTGATGAACTCTGTGCTGAGACGATGGTCCTAGTGCCAACACTGAACTCCTGTTCTGAAATAAACAATAAGCTAACAGTTAAACAAGAAATGGTCTAACATGGAGGGATAATACTCATTGCAATTCCTTTTCTAAGATTCTTTTCCCTTGTGCTACTGTGGAGTTCCTGAAATTTAAGTCTCTATACCTTTGTAAGAAACTCATATGGAAGATGCCTCTGATACTCAAATAGAAAGGTCTTTCATACAGTTTGAAATCCTTCTAGTGCTGCTATTTTTGCTCATAGAAACTTATCCATATGAGTCTTTCTTAGTATTATGAAGGCCAAAAAGCAGGGCTAAGACATATGTGAACTGATTCTCTTTGTTAGATATTACTGCCCTTTTATTCAGTCACCCCTGAGAGAATCTCACCATCAATACCTGATGACCTATACATTTTAACTTTTCCAGAGAAACAGTTAGATACCTAAGTCCTGTGCAAGGGAATAATTACACTTAGTACTACTATCCCTTGCCATCTAATCCTTCAAACCTTGTCTTGTCTTTCAGGAAGGAAAAAAACCACAATATGAATGCAATCTCCCGGCCCGCGAGAGGTTGCAAGGAGAGAAGATAGAGACAGGGTAGAAGTTTTAGATCCCACGAAGGGCATGAACGAGCCGACTTTAGAGATGTAAATGATCGAGTCAGTAAACAATTATTATTTATAAGAGCCACAGCTTGCTCCGACCACTGGGCTATCCAGGCTAACCCACCCAATGGCCTCAATTCAACACTGCACTGGTCAGAGAATAATGCTAGCTCAGATGGAAAGGAGATCAGAAACTAAAGGAGGTAGATAATGCTAGGTAGCATTAGAAGAAAGAGGGAGAGAGGAAAAAAGGCAGGCCGGGCCTAAGGACCAGGCCTCAGGGAGAAAGATAGAGAGGAGAGAGAAAGGGGAGAAGATGCTCCTTTGCAAACCTGTGGATGTCCTCCAAGTGGGCAGGCTGGCTGTGGCTCCTCAATTTATTATCTTGGTAGCTCAATACATATTGAACAGTTACATGATACCTCAATGCATATGGATGAGTTACCTGGGGTATTCCCATTGGATAATGCAACTTATGACAAGGTGAAGGTGGGGTTATTATCCTCGGGAGAGTGAGACAAAGGAAAGCAAGGTTTCGTGCCTAAACTTTAGCCACGCTGGCAATAAAGCTCATTGCCATGCGCAGGATGGCCATGTGCTCACTCACAATCCTTGTCTCCCCATAATGCCTATGGGCTGGACTGCTACAATGAACAATATGAACAAAATTTTAGGGAAATATTTCCCTAAAAGCATCTTATACTTCTCACAGGGAAGAGTCAACAAGATGAAATAAGATTATAGTTAAGGAGATTAACTTTGAATTTTGATGGGAAAAAAATCACCTGCTTAGTTATAGAATATTATAGACTTAGTTTAACAGCTATTCATATGAAAAGAAAGTAAAGGTTTTGCTTTTCTGAATTCAACATGAAAGAAACATTATGATACTGCCCCAAAACTAAATGCAATCTTACAGTTAATTATGGCAGTTCTAATTTCATTAATAACCAAAGGAATTAAAAGAAACATTGAAAAATGTGGTAATCAGTCCCCATATGTAATATTGAATTCAGTTAAACGTTACTGACTTCTAAAATCTCAATAATTAATGTTAGAAAGGAACATTAAGAAAATAGAACACTTATAGAAGAGAGTGAACATAATGATGAGGAATTTGGAAAACATATAGTAATTATGAGGAAGGCTGAATGAATAGGACTTTTTTAGCCTAGAGAATATTTGAGGAGGATCTGCAAGAGGGCATCAAATGTTAGAAAAATTATTTAGTGACAGAGTTTTAAATTTATTCTGTATGTCCATAAGATACAACTAGGATTAATGGGTGAGGATTTATAGCTCAATATGCAGAAACAATTCCTTCAAATTAGAACTGCTTTGCAATGGAAGGATTTCTTCCTACAATGGGGCATTCTTATCAATGGAAGCATTCAATGACCACTTACATGGAAGCTGTTTATTATTAGGATGGGAATTGGACTGAATAACCCCTAATATGCCTTTCAACATTGAATTTTATAACTTTATAGGTTATCTCTTCACATCAAATATCCGTGGTCCCATTTCAAAAAAAGCACAAAAAGCATGAATCTGAGCAACCAGACCTGGGTGACAGAATTCTTCTTCTTGGGATTTTCTGATGATCCTCAAACTCAGCTTCTACTCTTCATATCATTCCTGATTATCTATTTTGTTACTGCACTTGGAAACCTGCTTCTCATCATCCTGGTTCTGGCTGACTCAAAGCTGCACACACCCATGTACTTCTTTCTCTGCAACTTATCTGTGGCTGACCTCTGCTTCTCTACCAGCATTGTTCCCCAAGCACTAGTCCATATGTTGACCAGGAGAAAGATAATTTCCTTCATGGGCTGTGCAACTCAGCTTTTTCTATTCCTCATTTTTGGATGTACAGGCTGTGCACTGTTATCTGTGATGTCTTACGATAGATACTTGGCAATCTGTGACCCCATGCATTACCCTCTCATCATGACAAAAAAGGTTTGTGTTCAGTTAGCCTTGGGGTGCTGGGTTAGTGGGGTGGTAGTGTCAATAGTGGACACGACATTCACACTGCAAGTTCCCTATAGAGGAGAAAACAAGATTTCACATTTCTTTTGTGAGGCTCCAGCCCTCTTGGCTCTGGGATCTGCAGACACTCATAGAGCAGAGAAAGTAATTTTCATCATGGGTGTTGTGATTCTTCTTGCACCTGTTTCCCTGATCCTGGTTTCCTATGGCTCTATTATAGTGACTGTGGTTAGGATAAAGACAACATCAGGGAGACTCAAGGCATTCTCCACTTGTGGCTCCCATCTCCTTGTGGTTACCATTTTTTATGTATCAGCAATTATGACCTATATGACACCTAAGTCCTCTAAGGAGCAAGGGAAACTTGTGTCAGTATTCTATGCTGTGATAGCTCCCATGCTTAACCCCCTCATCTATAGCCTGAGGAACAAGGAAGTGAAGAGAGCACTCAGAAACACCATCACCAAAGGACAAATTTGCAAACTTTGATCCCCTCAATATAGTTGATTTTGGCAATGTACCTTATCTCCAAAGATTTCCATATAGTTTCCTGAAAAAATATCTTTTCTTGGAATGTGGGAATAGAGGAAGTTTATATTCATACTGTTTTAAATAGCTGTGTATAAATATCTATGTAAATTATTTTGGATGGGATGTATATATACTTTACATGGTTGTTAATTGCTCTAAGATCCTGTACAAAAAGAAACACTGCTCTTCTTTGTTCTTCTAGCTTTTTTACTGGCAGAATTGGGGTATTGTATTCTGACCTACAAGGAATTATAGTCTTCTGTTTAATCAGGGACTCTGTAACTGGGGTTATGCCTTCTATTGCTTCTCTAGATAATGGATACTGTGGAATAGATGGGGATGGACCTCCTTTAGTGATAATTTTTACTGGCACAGCTGACTTTAATAACCCCACAGCTGTTGATGATGTTGCCCATAAAGCTTTAAGGATGTCTATAGGAATTTTATAAATCTGTGGCTTTTCTGCATCTGGGATCTCTAAAAGCAATAGCAGGAATAAATCTAGTGATTCCTTTGGCTGCTCCAGAGAAATATCACCTTCTTGTGTACACACTATTGTTGCCCTCAATTTACATAATAAATCCTTCCTCAGAAGATTAATTGGGGAGTTGGACATTAACAAAAATGAATGCTCCACACTTAATGGTCCCAGGGAAACCATTCTAGGTGGCAGCTTCTTCACTTCAAGGAGTGTCCCTGAAATACCTATAACTTTCATTGATCCCACAGTATCCTATTGTACATCAGGTGAATTTCTCAGTACTGACTTAGAGACTCCTGTATCAAGCATGCAATCATATAAAGAACTTCCCACTTTCAAAGTAACATGTGGTTCAGTGCTTTTTGGTGGGGAGTGGACTGGTATAATGGGAGTCATAATCTCTGGATGAGGAAATCTATATTTATCTACTTGTCCTTCACTCTCTAAATTATTTGCTTCTATTACTAAACTCTGTGTCCATTCTTCCATTTTCCATATTTATAGCTCTACCTCCCCTAGAAAACCTTCATAACTGACCTCCACATGCACCCTTTTGAGATTCTTGCTTTTGGATGTTTGTACTAAGCATTTTGGATGGGCTGCGCTCTTTATATAAGATTGCATTGCTGCAGCTTGGTCATTTCTCTTATACACATTTGGACAATCATTTCTCCTTTCTTGATTTTCATACCTCAATGTATTTCTAAATCCATTGCCTCTCAATACAGTGTACCCATTATAGCCTCTGCCTTGGTTGTATTGGTTGCACCTATAATATGAATTGTCCTAGAAGTTATTAGGAAAGAAACTTCCATTCTCTCTAAACACCTGTTCCCAGGATCTACAATTCCTCATCAGGTGATCTCTCCTGCCACACATATAGCATCTTGGACCATGGTCATTATAACTCTTTTGTGGACTATTAACATGCCTTGGTTGTCTATATTCCCTCATTAGAACTACAACTTTTTCATGCTTTTCTGCTTTATTCAGTTTGAACTTCAGGTTTCTTATCTCCTGTCTCAGGTCTTCAATTAGCTCATTATTAACCTCATCATGTTTATCTTTGTTGGCATTGTAAATATAGGATGCTACCCTCCATAATTCAACTAACCCCATGTCATGCCAGTCTGGACATTGCTGCTAGAAATAATTTTTCACTACTTTGCATGAATTTTTGACAAACTGCCTTCTCAAATATTTCATATCCCATTCTCTAGAGATTTCCAGTCCTAGGTACCATTCTCCTAGGTCTATTAGCTTATTCATAAAAGTAGAAGGTGTCTCTCCACTTTCTTGCCTCACTCTCTCAAATTTAGTCCAGGTACCTGACCTGTTCAAGCACTCCCTCATTGTTTTAAAAACAGCCTGTCTCACTTTAACCAGTTGTTCCCATCCTTCTTCTGAATTTATTTGTCATCTGGGATTCACAACAGGCCATTTGGTTGCTTCAGTCACAATTTTATCCTTCTCCCACTTTGTCAAAAGCTCATAAAGAATAATTTCAAAATCCAGATAGGATCAAATTACTTAATTATCTTCAATTTCTCTTCAAATGATGGAGTACCATTCTTAAAGTTGTCTATATCAGCTTGGGCAAACCCTTTGTGATGCTTAACATTAATAAGTTGACACTTGAGGTTGACACTGGGACTTCACATAAGGGAAAGAAATCTCCCATAGTGTTGTTCAATTTGGTATTTAGTGACCTTTAGCATTTGTTCTATAATCTGTCCTTGTTTAATTATAAGAGCTTCCAAGTAATCCAGTCTTAGATCTTTTTCTTTTTCCTTTAGTTGTTTTTTTGTTTTGTATTGTTATTATATTTAGGATGTACTGTATAGACATCCAAATCATAAATCCTACCAATATTCTACAACCATCTAGTGGAATCCATTTTAATATATCCAATAATGTAAGGCAAAGTAAATCCAGTATTCACTGTGGTACTGGTATTTCCTTAATATACCCTGGTATCTTCTTGGTAAAAATTTGGGTTCTATTCCCCACATTCATATTGTTGTTTCTATTAACTTCTTTCACTAAATGCAGCTCCTGTCTCTTGATCTGAGAATGCCTTTGGCAGTTGACTGAAGACAGCTCTTCATCTCTCACTGTGGTACTAAAAAGAAAAACTGTATTTCTTCCCTCTAAAATAAACAGTTGGGTTAAAACAAATGGTTGTTTTCTTTTTTGGCTCACCACTTGTTATGGGGAATATTGACCCTTATGTTGATTTGGTATTGATATTAATAGTTGTCAATAGTTGTAGGTAGGCTATTAGGTTTTATGAGAATCAGTTGTTGGAAGTTGGAGAAAATTGGCTGATCTTAGAAGCTGAAGAAAATCTGCTAGAGACTGATTATACAAAAACCCTATTCATTGTAACTATGAGATGCAGAGAAAGAAAAGGAAAGGAAGGTATGAAATATATTGAATTTTATATATATTTCCCTAAACTAAGAATTCTAACTGAATCCCAAATCCCCCAACTAAGAAATCCTCAAGGAGTGTCTTCTGCCTGGGAACCAGGCCTACTCTAAAACTCCTTAACCTATCTAAAATATATTTCTAACTACATAATCTACTCTATATTATAAATATTCTTACATTATATCTTCAAATAATCAATTCAGCCTTCTCTGCCTTTCTCTAGTCTCCAAGCTCCAGCTTTTCATAGATACTGCATATTCCACAGAAATGATGTTCTCTTCTGCCCCTTCTGGTAGATAAGAGAACAGTCAGAGTCACACCCACTCTGCCTTTGAATCCTTCTTCAGTCTTTTTCAAACACAAAATATTATTTCCAAACAGCTATCTCTAAAATCCTTAAGGGATATCAGAGGAAAACCACAAACTGTCCACTTTCTGAACCTCCAACTCAAAGAATATGTAGAATTCTTAACTGCCCCCTATTAGGGGAATCTGAAAATTATTTTTCCATCATCTTTTTAGGATTCCACCATCTGAACTGAAAGGAGCTTAGCTCATTCAAACCCATCTTTCTAGCCAACCATCTATTCCTAATTATCAAAATCCTCTAATTACTTTATTAATTAAGAATTTACTCCCTACAACCTGTAACATGTCTTGAGTATGGGGAGAGCCATGAGGTATTTTATATATTTAACTATGAATATGTGCATAGTAATGTTAATGTGGAGAACTCAGAGACAAAGCCTTAATTTGGAATTATCAATACAATGCTGTGGAAAGAGCACCATTTTTTTTTAATTGTAGAGCATTCATTCAAATCCAACTTTTCTACTTTCTATCTGTAATATCCTGGGCAAATTACATAGTCTCCCTAAGACTCAGTTTCCTCATTTGTAAAATTAGTTGGACAAGATAGTCTCTAAGGTCTTGTTAAGTCAGAAATTTATGATCCTACATTTACTGGAAATTCTGCAACAGTCTTTGTTCTTAGACAACTATTAATAGAAGTGTTGTGTTTTAAATGTTAACGGTTGAAATGGTACTATATGGAAGGCTATGTTTTATAAGTGCATGCAACATGCTAAGAAGGACATTTTTCAGCCAGAATATATCCAAAGCATTGGGTCTACAATGAGAATGAAGGCTTGAAACCATGCCATATGTCGATTTGTTCAAATTACAGAATTGCTTTATTAAATGACATTTCTAAACTCAGTTGATTTCACATGTACCTACAAAAGAATCTCATGTAAAACATCATTGAGAAGCTATCAATCACTGTCTGAAGATAATCTTCAAAAATAAATCTACCAAGGCAGCCTGTTCTGGTTCTGGACAGTTCTAATTTTGAGGAATATTTTTCTTATGTTGAGCCAAAGCCTGTTTCATTACAAATTATAGTCATCATTCCAGGCTCTACCTGCTTGGACCAAGTTTAATACACATTCCAAAAGAAATAAGTTTAATACACATTCCAAAAGAAAATCTTTCAGATATTTGAAGTCAGTTACCATGTCTTTGCTCCCTTTGCCTTCCCACCTACACACCTCTTCTTTTATGAGCTAAATGTACTCACTGCTTTGAACTGCCATTTTATGGTCCTGTTTAATATTAGCCCTGAAATTCACTGAAATCTCCAGATTTTTTCACTGAAAGTATTAACAATCACCCTTCCTTGTCTTGTACTATTGCAATAGTTGAACTCAAATGCAAGCCCTCAACTCATTCTCATTGAATTTCATCTCAGAAGATGTACCTTATTCTAGCTTGGGGAAATTCTTTTGGGTCTTGTTTTTGTCATTCAACAAGCTGTATGTTCCTCTCAACTTTATATTTTCTGCTAAGTTGATAAACATAACTTCATATACATAACTGATGAAAATATTGAATAGCACAAAACCAAGAACACAGTAATAATAGTATACTGGAGACTTCCCTACAAGTTGGCATTAATCCACTATTCATTACTTTTTGATTACATTCAATCAGATCCAGTTTCAACTACATTTTTCTGAGCTATACCACACTTTGCTTATAAGAATAGTATAAAAAATTTTGTCAAATCTTTTCCTGAAATCTCAATGTATTACCTACAGCTGTTGCTTGATAAACCAATTTAGCTATGTAGTAAAAAAAAGCAAAGGAAATGTCATGTTCATTCCTTTATCTTTTTATATTATTTTATTAATATATTCCATTTTTATATCATTCTAATTTCTGAATACTTCCTGCCCATTTCCTACCTGGCAAGGTATTACATTTCAAAGAATATGCCTTGTTTTATTTTAAGAAATCAAGCTAATGTTTGTCTCATTCTAGGCTAGTGGTACTTTTCTTCTTCCTCATGATTATCCAAAAGTTTTTGTGAGGAGCAAGTGAGATAATATGTATAAAGTATTTGACTATATTTATAAACTTTAACTGTCTGCAGTTATTGTTAAAATTAGTAAAAAAGAAATAGGAATCATGTGACCAGTAAGAATGAAGAATAGTGTTCTAAGGAAACTTCTCTAACCTCAACACCTCAAGTGATAAGCACATTGAAAAAGCATATTGAAAAGCACAAACATTGAACTAGAGGCAAATAATGAGACAATAGCAAAAAATTCCATGTAGGTTCAAATGAGAAATAAAAATTGTTGAATTTAGGATTCAATTTAGACCAGTATTCAGAAAATTCTAATAGAGAATTAAGAAACCAATCCAATTGATTTCTTGAAAAGATAAATACATGATAGGAGAATCTTTCTACAAGAGATAAAAAATCTGATTGAATAAGAGATTTGGAACACAAAAAGAGTGACATGGAAGAATGTTTGAAAGAAGAGAACCAAATATCATGAACTCCAGTGTACCAAAATGATTAAATACATTAAGGACTGCAAGACTCCCAGAAGAAACTTCCAATTCAAACCACCTGGATTTCATTGAATTGATTTGCCTTGAACCTCACAAGTCAAGCTATCTACTTTGATCCCATCAAAGTTCTAGGGCTATGGTGGTAAACCTATGACTTGTGTACCAAAAAGGGCACACAGAACCCTCTCTGTGGGCATGCATGCCATCTCCCACCAGTTAGTTACTAGAAAGGCAGAGGGATTCCAGGGGAACTTCTCCTCTCCCCCTTTCCACCATGCCTGAGGACATTTTTTCCCTTTACCTGTTTCTCTGTCCACCAGTCCAATGGAAGTGCTCTCCCCTATCTGAGATAAGGGGAGGGGCCTGCACTTGGTTCCGATGATGGCTCTAAAAGGTTCACCATCCCTGTTCTAGAAGTATCTTTGAAGACTCCTCTCTAATGCCATCCACTGGAAGCCCCATTTAGAGTGTTTCCCTTAATCCCACACTGTTAGTTACGAGACAGTAACTCTCCAAATCCAAGTAGCCAATTAATGCCAATATAAAAAATAATTTTCATTTTATTTTTAATAATGTATAAACATTTTTAGCATTCATTTTTTGAAAAATTTGCAGTTCCAAATTCTGTCTTCCTCCTTTCCCTGCTCCCTCCTTGAAAAGACAATCAATTTAGTATAAATTACATTTGTTTAGTTATGCAAAACATTTCAATATTATCCATGTTGCAAACAGAACAGATACAAAAAAAAAAAACCCTTCAAAATGAAAATAACGTTTAAAAAGTATGCTTCACTTTGCATTTAGGCTCCATCAATTCTTTCTCTGGAGGGAATAGCATTTTTAGTTATAAGCTCTTCAGAATTGTTTTGATTCATTATATTGCTCAGAATAACTAAGTCATTCACATTTGATTATTATACAACATTGCTGTTACTGTGTACAATGTTTTCCTAGTTCTGCTTATTTAAGTTTGTATCAGTTCATGTACATCTTCACATATTTTCCTGAAAATATCCTGTTCATTACTTTATATACTACAATACTATTCCATCACATATAATCCTATGTCATAATTCATTCAACCATTCCTCAGTCAATGGGCATCCTCTCAATTTCTAGTTGCTTGTCAT
This sequence comes from Monodelphis domestica, assembly GCF_027887165.1. Lineage (NCBI taxonomy): Eukaryota > Metazoa > Chordata > Mammalia > Didelphimorphia > Didelphidae > Monodelphis > Monodelphis domestica. The sequence goes on from NC_077227.1 coordinate 431,915,046, forward strand.
CACAAAAAAGAGCCACTTCAAATATAAATATATATATATATATATATAGCCATTTTCTTATTCTTTGATTTCTTTGTGGTTTGAGACCTAGTAGTAGAATTGCTGGGTCAAAGAGTATACAAACCTCTAAAGTGCTTAGGGTATAATTCCAAACAGTTTTCTAGAATGTTTGGATCAGTTCACAACTCCACCAACAGTTCATTAATGTTTCTATTTTTCCATAGACTATCCAACATTTGTTGTCCTTTTCTGTGATATTTGCTGATCTGATAGGTATTAAATGGCATATCAATGTTATTTTTATTTTCATTTCTTTAATCAGCAGTGATTTAGGGCACTTTTTGTCTATAAATATCTTTTCTTTCTCCTAAAAATTGCCTGTTCATATCCTTTAACCACTTATTAAATGGAGAATTATTCATATTATAAGTTTTACTTAGTTCTCTGAGAAATGAAACCCTTCAAGAAACTTGCTGTAAATTTTTTTTCTCAGTTTTCTCCTTTCCTTTTAATCTTGAATACATTGGTTTTGTTTGTGAAAACACTTTTAAATTTGATGTCAAAATTCCTTTTTTATATTCCATAATGCTGTTTCCTGTTTGGTCATAAATCCATCCCTTATCTATAAATGTAACCAGTGAAATATTCTATGCTCCCCTAATTTGCTTATGAAATCACCCTTTATATCTAAAACATGTACCTATTTTGACTTTATATGGGTAGATGGGATGAGATCATCTTGACTTTGATCAATGCCTACTTTCAGTCAAACTGCTTTCTTGTTTTCCCAGCAATTTTTGACAAATAGTGATTCCTTGTCCCAAAATTTGGCTTTTGGTGTTTGTGAAATACTTGATTACTATGAATCATATTTGGAATCTATTCCACTGATCGACCCCTCTATTTCTTAGACAATACAAGATTGTTTTGATTATTAATGCTTTGTAATACAGTTTGAGATATGGTAAGCCACTTTCCTTAACATTTTTTAATGGACATTTGTTTTGATGGACTATTTGTGTTTGTTTTGAAAGTTTCTAGATTATTGTTCAATGTATCAAAGGGTTCAAAAAACCAAGAGAAACATTTAAGTATTAAATACAAACATGTATGTGATGGAAAGATAATACTTTAAAAAACTACAAAAGTCAGGATATTTGCTGTCCAATTTTCTTTTTAAACATAATTTCATTCACTTAGTCACAGCATTATATAATTTGAGCCTTGAAGTATTGGGGGGAGGGGTATTCTCTTGTTTGTAGAGAATCCTTATGACTTAAGATATTTTTTAAAAAGAATTCAGTTCTAATATATATGCATCCCAATATCATAAAAGCACCATGATCATAAAATTTAATCAATACATATTATTTCAATTGACTTATTTTCCTAGCGAAAACAAAGAGTATAAGACCTACAACTTGCCTATTGTTGTATACCAATAAATATATTTCATTATTATGCAAAAAATTATATATTCTATGCCCAATAACTTGATCACTCATTCAAGCTTCTGTCTGTTTAGATGAAGGTAATATGGGGAAGAAGTAAAGAAAATAATCAGTTTGGAGTTGGAGATGTATTACCTGCATTAAAGTTTCTTTCTTGCTACCACTTGAGAATCACTCTAAAATGAAATACACTCCATCACTATACTAATGAGCAAGAAATATTCTCTAGAGTATTATACATTATAAATACTCTGGAGACCATTTCTCACTATAGCTTATTAAATTGTAACTCTAATAAAAGAATCAGGCCTTATTTGAAAGGCAAGTCCTATGATCAACCAGAAAACTTGCTATGCAAAAGGGTTGATTTTAGTGAATTTTCCATTTTTCTCCTTTTCCCCAAATTTCTTTTCTTTCTCTTTTCCTAATTCTTTCACAAGTATTTGAACCAAAATTTCTATTTTGTCATCAAGATCTCTGATCTTTTTATCCTGCTTGATAATCATAGTGGCTACTTCTTGATCATCTGCTCTGTTTTTCCTTGTAAGAGTTTCTTGACTGATTATGAAATGCTTTCCTGAGCTTTTCTGTCTTCCAGGTGAGAAAGAGGATGGGAAAGCAGGAAGATGTTTTTGAAATCATGAGAGTTTGGTCTTATGGTGTAGTGTTAGCATCTTTTTTACCTTGTCTTTTTGTTTTGAGATGCTCTTTTCACAAAGCCTTATATCCTAATGTTCTCCACTAGGCAGTAGATCTAGTGAAATGGTTTCATTATGGGACCTGTGTCTATCTTTACCATGATAATCTCAGAAACTGGTTATGTAATGAATTGCAAGTTATGATTTGCATCAAAATAAAGTTTCATTGATGCAGCTATTTTAATGATATTTACATTACTCTATACTTGGCAAGGATATGGGGATGAGAGTTCTTCTCATTTGTTCTCTTGACAAAAATTAGATGAGCATAATAAAATGGCCATACTCTGAAAAGTCTCAATTATAGACCAAGAAAGAGATAAATCTTATGTGGTGAGGGAGCTGTTGTGCAAATTTCATTCAGAAGAAAGTGCATCTATCTTTCAAAGGTCTGGAGATGAGCTAGAGAAGTAATATTAACAAGGTAACACCCAAGCCCAAGGACCTGAAGATGTGATGCATTAAGCTTTGGATCACCAAGCTCTGGAAGATCTTTGATTAATGAAAAGTATATATTTGGCAATTAGTGGCAGCATAACAGTTTCTTACAGTTACAGTTACAGTTAACAGGCCCTGATATTTAGTTGTTTAAGATCATATATGGGCCCCCAAACATGCCCACTCTTCTTCATCTCTGCTCTGTGTTAAAACTATCCTAGACTTGTCTTACCTTTGGAGCTTTCCTGGGGAAGTAAACTTTTATCAGCCTCTTCCCTCATCTATAAAATAGGATTAATAATAGCTTTTACTTCCCTGAATTACCAGACAATATGTCTAGTGCCTTGCAAATCTTAAAAATCTTATATTTCTTATAACAATACAGAATATATATTTAATTTTATGTAACACTAGCTTACTATTGTTATTAGTACTACTTCTAGAAATCAGTTTAAGTCAGTGTTTTAAAATTCACAACTACATAGAAATAATATTATTATTGGTACTTAGTTTCTTGTACCAATCCTTAAAATCCTTGAATAAACATCTGCTTCTTAGCAGTTTTTTCTTTAATTATAATATTCTTATGATGAGAAATATTAAAAAATATTTTATTTCAGTCATAATAAAACAAACACTAAAATTGTATTTTGCTTTGAATTCAGTTGAAGAAATGCTGATTTAATTAAAAGAAGTTGGAAAATACAAATATTTGTGGAGCTTCTCAAGAAATTTTGAGGGAACTATCAGTGGCTTTAGATGCTGTGATGCCTCTGATGTCATTCTGTTTAAATTTTATTTCTAAATATACTGGCATTTGTATTTCTTGCCATAGTTGAAACTCCTGAACTAGATTTAAACTATTTGGCTATATTTTTGGATCACAAATGGCATTAGTATGAAAAAAGTGTGTGTGTGTGTGTGTGTGTGTGTGTGTGTATGTGTGTGTGTGCACGCGGGTGTGTGTGAAAGGATATGCTAAGGAGACAGGCATGAAGAGAGAAAAGGAGGGAGAGGGGGAGAATTGCTGGGAGTTATAGATGGAGGAAGAAGAAAGTATGGGAAAGATATTCCTTAAAAAGGTGAAAAAACATGGGCAGGTGGTGTCTCACTGGAAAGAAAGGTAGGCCTGGGGATAAGAGATCTCAAGTTCAAATCTGTCCTCAGACACATCATAGCTATATGACCCATGGCAAGTCACTTGATCCTCATTTCCTGCCCCTTACCACTCTTCTGCCTTGGAACTAATATTTAGCATCAATTCTAACATGGAAGGTAAGGGTTTTTAAAAAGATGGGAAATACTGAATAGAGGGAATGGACAGGATATCTAGAGCTAATTGTGTATATATAAGCAAAAAAGTATAACAGATCTATGAAAATGGATGTTAGAAGAAATTAGGGGAAAATGGTATATGTTCCAAGATAGTTTTATTCTTTGTGCATCAGGTAATGTAGGTGACCCATGGCAATCTGATGCTTATTTAGTTGAGTAATGGAAGGGGAGGGAATGAGTAGAGGAAGAAATGAACAACCAGGAGTGTGAAAGTTAATGAATCTGCCATTTACTCCTCTGTGGAAAGCAAATGCTCAAATATGTATAATATTTTAGAGTTTACAAAATATATTCATATTCATTATCTTGTTAGATAAAGAAGAAAAACCTAGAATGGCTGCATATCCCAGGCACCCATTTCAGCATTTTTCACTGAATTAAAGGTAACAATACAAATGGAAACATTCTTATTTCCTATTAACTTCATATACAAAGACATTTATTGATAAAAAGGCACTTATGAATATCTAGGCAGAAAGGTTCCATTCCATAGTTCAAAAGGGTATTGGAGACAGGATTCCATGACCCCTGTTCTAGGTATAACTTACTAGGAGGAAAAGGTCTCAGCAATCTAAGACCCAATGTTAAATCCTTCCCAAATAATGGGACCATTTTTTAAAAGACATCTTGGTTGGTAGCAATCCTTTACTTACAATGATATAATTCTTTCCCATTAGTATATAGGTTGAAGTAAATAGTATTCCAATAATTGTTGCCTAGTCTCTGTGCCCAGAAGTCTCTTCTTCAATCATTCAAGTGTTTATCAAGTAGCTACCATGAGCTAGAAGTTGTGGATACAATGAAAAAAACTTAACCTCTAGAAATTCCCTTTTGGGGAAATTTGCACTTTTGCAATATAAGACAAATTAGAAGAGTTAACATCTTGAATACTTGAGTAGCATAGCCTGATAAGGGAAAAAATGAAAATATCATCTAAATAAGTTACAATGAATTGGTTAATGATTGTCAAGAAGCACAGAATAAGTGATTCTAAGAGTTATCAGGGGAATCACAGGTCATCATTTGAATGAGTGATGGTTGTTTGATTCTGTACTATACAGGAGGAAATTTGGTACAGATGCTGCTCTTCGTTTCTACCTTAAAATTTTGAAGAGTCAAGGAAAAAGCAGATATAATATAAGAAAACAAATAATTATCAGAGCCATTTTGACAATATCTAAAGTTCAATGTTTTCTTTTATATATTAAAAGGTTAAATCATTATAGTTTTCTAAAATCCAAAATCCATGAAAATATCCATTTCCATAAATTTCCTTTTATCTCATAAAATAAATGGATCATTTCTCTTTCATATGTTTAATTCACTGGAACATTAGTATTCCTTTATGACAGTCAATTGTCAAATGCATGTTCTTAGATCAACAGTTTAGTTGACAAAGCTTAACTGTATGCTATAAGTCCATGGTGGTTTGTGAGAACATAAAGAGGTTAAGGTATTTGGAAAGCAGGTTTAGAAATGAGGTTCTATTTATTGAATTATGACTCATTATGAGCTATTATATAAATAAAATATTGTATTTGATTTAATCACATGACATAGTTTAATGGAGAATTACTCAGTTTCTAGAGAAGGGAAAAAATAGTCTCAGTTTTCAAAAAAGTAAGAAATTAGCATACACAAAGCAAAGATAAGTAAGATACATTTCAATTCCTGATGGAATTCTAAAGCAGTTTATTAAAAGGAAGGTCTGTGAATATTAGGGGGGAAACACAGTGATCACTAAGAGCCAGCATGGTTTTATATAGAAAGAATGATATCAAATTAGCTTTGTCCATTTTTGGAAAGGAAACAATAATGGTTAATCAGGCAAAAAAATGAGTATGAAACATTAGATTTCAATGAAGGTTTGGACCAAATTTTTCAAGAGATCATTCTTGAAAAGATGGAGATATACTAGCTATGTGATTATGCAATAGATGATTTGGTATGTCATTGACTGAACCCAAAGGATAATCAGTAAAGAGTTTATTTCAATTTGGGAGAAGCAATAAGTAAAATTTTATCATTGACATATAAGGCTATTGAATGTATTAGTTTTAAAAATGTGTCTCTTTGTAACATTTAAAATATTAATCTACTCTGTCAACTCCCTCCTTCTCCATCCATTAGAGAAGGCATCATTTGACAAAAAGATTTATGTATACATATGCAACTTTACCTTATTTATTTCTGTTTATCTGTTCTTTCTCAAGAGGTCATTCTACATTCTACAGAATGCACAAGTCATTCTTCAAAGAATGCTTCTGTTGCTGTATATAATGTTCCCTTGGTTCTTTCACTCTTCATAATTTCGTGTAGGTTTTTCCACGTTATTTTACATTAATACATTCTTAATGAAATTTTCAGAAGATGCAAAGGAGAGTGGAAAGCTATTATTTTAAATTAAAAAATCATGATCCAAAACTATTTTGGCAACCTAGAATAATGGGATGAAATCAATCTTATTGAGCTGGCATTTTATAGCAACAAATGCAAAGTTCTATATGTGGTTTTTAAATCAACTTTGCAAATATAGTCAAAGGATGTTTAGCTATATACCACACATACATATATGAAAATGTCTAACAGAAAATGGAAGCAAACTACATACAATATACCTAACAAATAACATCTGATTTATATTTTAACATTTAATTTTCCATTAGGAGTCTTTCAATAGATCACATTATAGAAGCTTTTGTTATTGGCAATCTGAGAGGAGTTATGCTGACCTGAGTCATTCCACTGATGGAGGAGAGAAGCCCTCTTTGAGGTAATTGGTGGTTTAGTGATAGCTGTATGAAAATGAGTTTATGATATTTGAGGGCTAGGGGGAGAAAGGCATCACATTTTATTTATTTATTTATTTTTGAATTGTAAATTTTTTATTTAATTAATTAATTTAGAATATTTTTCCGTGGTTACATGATTCATGTTGTTTCCCTCCCCTCCTCTTACCTTCCCTACCTATATCCAAGGAGCAATTCCACTGGGTTTTACATGTGCCAATGATCAAGACCTATTTCCATATATTTGTATTAGGGTGATCACTTAGTCTACATCCCTAACCATATCCCCATTGACCCATGTCATCAAACAGTTGTTTTTATTCTGTGTTTCTACTTCCACAGTTTTTTCCCTCTGGATGTGAATAGCATTCTTTCTCATAGGTCGATCAGAATTGTCCTGGATTATTGCATTACTGCTAGTAGAGAAGTCCATTACATTCCACAGTGTACCCGTCTCTGTGTATAAGGTTCTTCTAGTTCTGCTCCTTTTGACCTACATCAATTCCTGGAGGTCATTCCAGTTCACATGGAATTCCTTCAGTTCATTATTCTTTTCAGCACAATAGTATTCCATCATGAACATATATCACAGTTTGTTCAGCCATTCTCCAATTGAAGGGCATCACCTCATTTTCATTTTTTTTTGCCACCACAAAGAGCATGGCTATAAATATTTTTGTAAAAGTATTTTTCTTTATGATCTCTTTGGGGTATAAACCCAGCAGTGGTATGACTGGATCAAAAGGCAAACAGTCTTTTTTTTTTTTAATAAACCCTTATCTTCTGTCTTGGAGCCAATACTGTTGGCTCCAAGGCAGAAGAGTGGTAAGGGCTAGGCAATGGGGGTCAAGTGACTTGCTCAGGGCCACACAGCTGGGAAGTATCTGAGGCCAGATTTGAACCTAGGACTTCCCTTCTCTAGGCCTGGCTCTCAATCCACTGAGCTACCCAGCTGCCACCCAGACAGTCTTTTAAAGCCTCTTGGGCATAGTTCCAAATTGCCTTACAGAATGGTTGGATCAATTCACAACTCCACCAGCAAAGGTCATCACATTTTAAATCAATTGACATGAATTTTAACTTTGTTCTGAGCTCAACAAAAGCAAATAAAACAGACTTTTGCAAGATATGTGAATCTTTATCATGTAGAGCCTGCTTTTATTTTTAAGTAAATAATGTCATCTAATAAGCTTCCAAAGCTCTCTTGCTTTTCTGTGCTTCTTCCTAGTTTATTTATTCTATTCTTTGCATTAAAAAGTAAAGATTCCACGATTTCTTTTCTTATTTTCTTCCCAATTTATTCTTGCATTCCCTCACACCCTGCCATTTAAAAAAGGGGGAACAAAGTACTTACAAAAAATATGCATTGTTAAGGAAATCGAACTCCTGAATTTACCATGTCCAAATATGTCTGCATTTTGACTACAATACCTTTGTCAGGAGATAAACATTATCTTCAAATTTCTGGAGTCAAAGCTTATCATACCAATGATCAGTGTTGTGAAATTTTTCAGTTGTTTTGCTTCATTATGTTGTTGCCACTGTATAACTTGTTCTCCTGGACCTGATCATTTCACTCTATATCAGTTCATATAGTTCTTTTCTGAAACTTCTTCCTTCTGTCTTCCACTATCTTCATAAAATATAATTTGTTTATTCATCCCCAAATAGCTGAATACTCACCTAGTTTCTAATCCTTCAACATTATCAAAATACCCTATTACAAAGATTTTTACACACACACATCTATATATTGCCTTTTTCTTTAATATATTTGGGTATAGAAAGTTGAATAGTGGTACATCTAAGATCAATAGATATAGATTACTTAATAACTTTGAGGGTGTTGCTCCAAATTGTTTTCCAGAATGGTTTAACTAATTCATTGCTCCACCAACAGGACAGTAGTATACTCATTTTTCCTCTAACAAACTTCTTTTTCCTTTTTTAACGTCTTTTCCAAGCAGATAGAAATGAGATCAAAACTTGAGTTACTTTAACTTGAAATTTGTTAGTTATTAGAATTTTCTGTTTATCTAATTTGGAATATTTTTACCTGCTTGTTGGTAGTTTGAATTTCTTTCTTTGAAAACTTCATGTTCTTATCCTTTGACCAAGATTCTATTGGAAAATGGCTCTTATTCTTATAAATTTGAATCTGTTACTTATGTATTATGGATATGAGGCTTTTACCAGAGAAACTGCCTGCAAAGACTTTTTTCAAGTTACCTATTTCTATACTAAATTTATTGATATTGGTTTTGTTTATGGAAAAACATTTTAGTTTTATGTAATCAAAATTGTTAATTTTAGATTCTCTGATCTTTCTATCCTTCTGTAGTCAAGAAATACCCTCACTCCATAAGTTGAAAAGGTAATTTAAAATTTTTTTAATTTAATTTATTTCACTAATTAATTTAAAATTTAGAATATTTTTCCATGGTTACATGATTTGTGTTCTTTCCCTCCCCTTCTGCAACCTCCTTCCCATAGCCAACAAGCAATTCCACTGAGTTTTACAAGTGTCATTGATCAATACCTATTTCCCAATTATTAATATTTGCAATAGAGTGATTGCTTAGAGTCTACATCCCCAATCATATCCTCAATGACCCCTGTGATCAAGCAGTTGTTTTTCTTCTGTGTTTATACTCTCACTGTTCTTTCTCTAGATGTGGATAGCATTATTTCTCTTAAGTCCCTTAGAATTGTCCTGGATCATTGCATTGCTGCTAGTAGAGAAGTCCATTATGTTCGATGGTGCCATAATGTATTAGTCTCTGGGTATAATGTTCTCGTGGATCTGCATCCATTCTTGGAGGTCATTTCAGTTCACATGGAATTCCTCCAGTTCATTATTCCTTTGACCATATTAGTATTCCATCACCAACATATATTATAATTTTTTCAGCCATTCCCCAATTGAAGGGCATTCTCTCTTTTTCCATTTTTTGCCACCACAAAGAGTGTAGCTATAAATAATTTTGTGCACATATTTTTCCTTATTATCTCTTTGGGGTACAAACCCAACAGTGGTATGTCTGGATCAAAGGGCAAGAAGGCTTTTAAAGCCCTTTGGGCATAGTTCCAAATTGCCTTCTAGAATGGTTGGATCAATTCACAACTCCACCAACAATGCATCAGTGTCCCAATTTTGCCACATCCCCTCCAACATTTATTGCTTTCCTTTGTTATATTTGCCAATCTGTTAGGTGTGAGGTGGTACCTCAGAGTTATTTCGATTTGCATTTATCGAATTATAAGATATTTAGAACACTTTTTCATGTGCTATTTGATAGTTTTGATTTCTTTATCTGAAAACTGCCTATTCATGTCCCTTGCCCATTTTTCAATTGGGGGATGGCTTGATTTTTTGTACATTTTATTTAGCTCCTTGTAAATTTGAGTAATTAGAGTTTTGTCAGAGGTTTTTGTTATAAATATTTTTTCCCAATTTATTGCTTCCTATCTAATTTTGGTTGCATTGGTTTTGTTTGTACAAAAAATTTTAATTTAATGTAATCAAAATTATTCATTTTACATTTTGTAATATTATTTATCTCTTGTTTGATCTTAAAATCTTTCCTTTCCTATAGCTCTAGCAGGTATACTATTCTATGTTCACCTAATTTACTTATAGTTTCCTTCTTTATTTTGTCATTTACCCATTCTGAATTTATCTTGGTATAGGGTGTGAGATGTTGCTCTAAACCTAATCTCTCCCATACTGTTTTCCAATTTTCCCAGCAGTTTTTGTCAAATAGTGGGTTTTTGTCCCCAAAGCTGGGATCTTTGTGTTTATTGTACACTGTCTTGATAAGGTCATTTACCCCAAGTCTATTCCACTGATCTTCCCTTCTGTCTCTTAGCCAGTACCATATTGGTTTAATGACCCCTGCTTTATAATACAGTTTAAGATCCAGTGTTGCTAGGCCTCCATCCTTCACATTTTTTTCATTAGTTCCCTTGATATTCTTTTTTTTTTTAATTTGGTCAATTTCAAACATTATTCCTTAGTTACAAAAATCATACTCCATTCCTTCCTCCCTTTCCCCCCACACTTCCAGTAGCCAACATGCAATTGTACTGGGTATCACATGTGATCTCGATCAGAACCTATCTCCATGTGGTTGATGTTTGCACCAGGATGTTTATTTAGGGTTCACATTGTCAATAACATCCCCCTTGACCCACGTAACCAAACAGTTGTTTTTCCTCTGTGTTTCTACTCCCACAGTTTTTCCTCTGAATGTGGATAGTGTTCTTTCTCATAGATCCCTCTGGGTTGTTCAGGATCACTGCATTGCCACTAATGCAGAAGTCCATTACATTCGATTGTACCACAGTGTATCAGTCTCTGTGTACAATGTTCTCCTTGTTCTGCTCCTTTCACCCTGCATCAGTTCCCGGAGGTTGTTCCAGTTCTCATGGAATTCTTCCACTTTATTATTTCTTTGAGCACAATAGTATTCCATCACCAACACATGCCACAATTTGTTCAGTCATTCCCCAATTGAAGGGCATCCCCTCTTTTTCCAATTTTCTTTGCCACTATTTTTGCAGCTATTAATATTCTTGTACATGTATTTTTCCTTATTATCTCCTTGGGGTAAAAACCCAGCAGTGATATGGCTGGATCAAAGGCAGGAAGATTTTAAAGCCCTTTGGGCATAGTTCCAAATTGCCTTCTAGAATGGTTAGATCAATTCACAACTCCACCAACAATGCATTAATATCCCGACTTTGCCACATCTCCCCCAGCATTCATTACTTTTCATTGCTGTCATGTTAGCCTATCTGCTAGGTGTGAGGCAATACCTCAGATATTTAGAACACTTTTTCATGTGCTTATTGAGAGTTTTGATTTCTTTGACTGAAAACTGCTTATTCATGTCCCTTGCCCATTTATCAATTGGAGAATGGCTTGATTATTTTGTACAATTGATTTAGCTCTTTGTAAATTTGAGTAATTAGACCTTTGTCAGAGGTTTTTGTTATGAAGATTATTTCCCAATTTGTTACTTCCCTTCTAATTTTTGTTACATTGGTTTTGTTTGTACAAAACCTTTTTAATTTGATGTAATCAAAATTAGTGATTTTACATTTTGTGATTTTTTCTGTCTTACTTGGTGTTAAAATCTTTCCTTTCCCAAAGGTCTGACATGTACACTATTCTGTGTTCACCTAATTTACTTATAGTTTCATTCTTTATGTTCAAGGCATCCACCCATTCTGAGTTTATCTTGGTGTAGGGTGTGAGATGTTGATCCAAACCTAATCTCTCCCGCACTGTTGTCCAATTTTCCCAGCAGTTTTTATCAAATAGTGGATTTTTTTCCCAATAGCTAGGATGTTTGGACTTATCATAAACTCTCTTGCCGAGGTCACTTACCCCAAGTCTATTCCACTGATGCTCCTTTCTGTCTCTTAGCCAGTACCATATTGTTTTGATGACCACAGCTTTATAGTATAGTTTGAGATCTGGTATTGCAAGGCCACCTTCGTTTGCATTTTTTTTTCATTATTTCCCTCGATATTCTTGATCTTTTTTTCTTCCAAATGAACTTTGTTATAATTTTTTCTAATTCAACAAAAAAGTTTTTTGGTAGTTTGATAGGTATATCAATAAATTAATCAAATAAAAAGTCAAAAAATGAATGAATCAATTAATTTGGGTAGTATTGTCATTTTTATTATATTAGATCATCCTACTCATGAGTAATTAATGTTTTTCAATAATGTAGATCTAGTTTTAATTGTGTGTAATGTATTTTGTAGTTGAGTTCATATAGTTCCTGTGTTTATCTTGGCACAAAAGATGATTTTTTTCTTGTGCCTTTAATAGGTTTTAGATATGATATTTTATGTCTATGTTATATATCCGCTTGAAGTTCATCTTGCCATTTAATGCAAGTTATTATTATTATAAACAGAATTTCTGCTAAACTGATTTTTATTTTCCCAGAAATTTGTGTCAAATAGACTTATCCTAGTAACTAGGCCTTTAGGTTTATTAAACATTTGGCTACCATTCTTTGCTTACACATATCATGTATTTAATCTTTTCCATTTCTCTGTTTTGATCAGTACAACTAATTTTGACAATTACTGCTTTGGAGTATAGTGTGAGAGCTCTACTTTGTTCATGATTTCCTTTGGAATTCTTGATTTTTTTTTGTTCCTCTAGGTGAATTTTGTTATTATTTTTCTAATTCTTTAAAATAATTCATAGATAATTTGATGGGTAGGGCATTGAATAATTAAATTAATTTAGTACTGCCATTTCCATTTTATTGGAAGGACATATCCTTGTGTAATTAATTTTCTCTAATTATTTAGGTCTGATATTATTTTGGCAAGGAGATTTTTTTTTTTGTATGTACATTCCCATAGTTTACAAGTCTGGATTGCTGTATAGCTTCCTTGGTTCATATCCTTTCACAATATTTGCTTTGGAAAATTGCTCTTTGCTTTATATTCCAATAGCTATTTTAGGTGGAATTTCTACTTCTATTTCTTCTTATTGGGGTGTTTATGTGATATACAGGAATCATGATGATCTATGTGAATTTATTTAATATCTTGAAATTTTGATGAATTGATTATTTAAATTAATTTTTATTTGACTCTATAATTGCTAGGTGAGACATCATTTCATCTTGTTCAATTTCTTTTTTATGATATCATGCTATTTAAATAATCTTGTGTTGTTTAAATTTTAATAGTCTTATCCAATCCCAAATGTAGTATCTTAAATATAGGATATAGGAACCTATATGGGAAAACTGAATTTCAAATATGTCAGATAATGACCCCAAACCATACACATCTTAATTAATAGAGGTAGATTTTGACTCCTATAGCCTATTTCTGTGCTCTTTTCATTCAATAACATGTAATAATGAGCTTTTTGAAGAAATCATCATAAACTCACTACTGAGTTTCTATTCCTAAAATGTAGCTCCCGTTCTGTCAGAAGGACAGCTCAATTCAGATAATTTCCTGGTTTGCTAATATAAAAAGATATAATAACCAGGGTAACTGAAAAGGTGTCTCAAGGAATGTTACATACTATCATAAATTGGTGAAGTAGAGTTAATATTTTTCACTCACCTTGCAGTACAGATATGGAGGGTATGGTACCCATTAGATTCATTATACTGCCTTCTCTATTTTGCTAACAGCTAGTCTACTACAAAATACAAAAGACATAAACTTAGGGCCAGAAAAGATGACTTGAAAATAATTGTGAGAAAAAATCTCTCTAAAAGATGACATGGCAATTTAATAATTCTGTAAAAGGTTATGTGTGACAGAAGTATTGGAAGTATTCTTATATTAGAAAAGTTACATAGCAAAGATGACAGATTAATAGTTAAAGGGACAGCAGTGCTACCAATTTAACAAAGAATGGAACATTATGAAATTGGAATGTATTTGGTGGAGCTTTCTTTCATAGGCAACTATCCCATGTAGTGCTTCAGAATCTTTGGTATGTAACTAGTGTTACTCAGCCACAAACATCAATAATTTCATAAAGCCTCTATCCTCTTGGTGCAAGGTAAGATTATTTTGTTTATAAAGAAAATTCATGCAAGGGATGTCACCAGAATACAAATAGATATTCAACAATATGATGCCTTTTTCATTTCTTGAGAGTTGGGGCTACTTATGCAATCCCCATTACTCTTAATGTGGTTGGTTAATGGATGCTTTTAGAAATAAAATTCTCTGTCTCTGTCTCTCTATATCTTTTCTGTCTTTTTCCCTTTTCTATCCCTCCCTCCCAGTGGTCACTGCTCCATCAAAGCTTGCAATTTCCTTTGTCAGGATCTCAGTATTACAACATTCATCTCAGTGGTTTCCTCAGGGTCTCTGAAGAAATTAAAACTGTATACATTTTAACTTTTCCAGTGAAACAACCCTCTAGTCAAAAAAAACTGTCCTAGGAAATAGGCATTTATGATTAGTCAGCTCCATTCCTCCCCTCCTACTCTTTTCTTTCAAGTCTGCTTTTGAATTTAAATCAGTACCAGCATGCTAATAATGATTTGATTCAAAGAATTCCTCTATATGTACTTCAGTACTCTTCCAGGGAAAATACAACAGTATGGACCAAGATGAAAATATAGAAAAACTAAATCTGAAGTTTTAAAATTTAAAGGGGAGGGTGAGGTGGAGAATCATCCACAAAATTATAGTATGATATAGATATAGGTTAATAGCAGTGAATGTGAAAAAGTCTGTAAGGATTAACCTAACCATAAACTCAATATAAATTGTTTGATGTGGCTGACAAAATTAGAATAATCTCAGGTTACATTAATTTAAATAAAATTTTATTCATAATCAAAGGAGCTAATAACTTCACTGGAGTTTTTGGCATTTTAAACTCATATAGAACATTGTGCTCTAAGCTTAAGCATATATTTGAATAGAACAGTAACAAATTAGAGCACATGTAGAAGAAAAACTTGGAAGAATTCAGGTCCTTAGAATGGACCACTTCCTAAATGAGCTACCCAACAAAAGAATGTCTTCATCATGAGACAGTGTACAACTTATGAATGGAACTGTTCAGTGAATAGCTACCAAGGAAAAGCAGATGAAGATTGAAGGTTGGACTAGATAACATCTATGATCCCTTCTAACACTAAGATTCTATGATTTTATAGGCTTCATCCCCACATTGAATTGGTTCCTTTCTAACGAAGAATAAAGACAGAATATGAACCAGACCAACCAAATATGGGTGACAGAATTTCTCCTCCTGGGACTTTCTGATGACCCTCAGACTCAGCTGTTGCTCTTTGTAATATTCATGGGAGTCTACTTGGTTACCATGCTTGGAAATTTGCTCCTCATCTCCCTGGTTCTGATTGATTCACAACTCCATACACCCATGTACTTTTTTCTGTGCAACTTATCTTTTGCTGACTTATTCTTTTCCACCAATATTGTCCCACAAGCCTTAGTCCATTTGCTGTCCAAGAGGAAGGTCATTTCCTTTATAGGATGTGCAGCTCAGCTTCTTCTTTTTCTCATATTTGGATGTACACAGTGTGCACTGTTATCTGTGATGTCCTATGACCGGTACTTGGCAATATGTGACCCTATGCACTACCCCCTCATCATGACATGGAAAGTGTGTAGTCAATTTTCCTTGGGGTGCTGGGTCAGTGGTATACTGGTGTCCTTAGTGGATACTACATTCACATTACAACTCCCCTATCAAGGAGACAATAAGATTGCTCATTTCTTTTGTGAAGCCCCAGCCCTTCTGGTTGTAGCATCTGCAGACATTCACAAAGCAGAGACAGCCATTTTCTTCATGGGAGTGATGATTCTTCTTGCACCTGTTTCCCTGATTCTGGTCTCCTATGGAGCTATAATAGTGACTGTGGTGAAGATGAAGACAACCTCAGGGAGACTCAAAGCATTTTCTACCTGTGGCACCCATCTTCTTGTGGTCATCCTCTTTTATGGGTCAGCAATTATCACTTACATGACACCCAAATCTTCAAAGAAGCAGGGAAAACTGGTTTCTGTGTTCTATGCTGTGATAAACCCTATGCTTAACCCTCTCATCTATAGCCTGAGGAATAAAGATGTGAAGAGGGCATTCAGGAATGTAATCAATCGAGGGAAACTCTTCAGATTTATCCTCTCACTATAATTGTACTTAGCTGTATCTCTTCCAAAGATGCTCCCCAGGAGGAAATGACCTTTCTCTTATAACAGATAATAAGGAATGCAGGCTTATATTGCACCTTAGCTGTGTATAGAATATTTATATATTATATATTGGTAATATAGCCCAGCTCTGGGAAGAAGTGTGTTGTAATGTAGCTATCACTTTGGAGCTTTGGGTGGTAATGGAAAAGATTTAGAGAAGAGAATCACAGCAATGTGGCATTATAGCCATTTAAGAATCTGAACTATTCTTGACTTTTAACCATTTATCAATTGGGTTTTGACTTTTATTCTTATCAATGACTATTCATATTTGTTACAAGTGTTTTGTTTTTCCTTTTACCATGCTGGAGGAGGTGGAGAAAGAGAGGAAATGTTTATTGAAAAGAATTTTAATATCTTCTCTGGACTTAGTGTTTGGAGGCAATGTGGTATAAGAGTTTTTGAGGATTAACTGTGATATCTCAGCACTGCTCCTTGTAGTAGTCAGTGACTATATTAACTCAGAATGCCATGGAAGAGTTCATAATTCTAGAAAGCTAGTGGAGAGATGAATAGAAAGCTAATCCCATCTTCCTCCTCACCTCTGAATGTGTGATTTTACTGGTATAGGGAAGTCCACTAAGTATTCTCTTTTTATCAATGAAGTTCAACAACTATTGTAAAGAAAAGAATCCCAGAGAACTGAAGATCTGTGGCACTGGGAGAGGTGGGAGTGGGGGAAGTAAATTACCCAGGATTAAAAGGCTTGGAAGGTGAACAAAGATGTTTCATATTATGAGACCATGTAGCTATCTGATATGTCATACTAACTCATTGTCTTTATCTTAGACTATCATTAATGGAAGTATGGTGCTTAAAACGAATAAGGTCATAACAGGTGTATGTTGGCTATAAAAAAGAGAGTTCCAGAAAAAAATGTATGCACAGCAGAGTTTTTAAGTTTAATCTGCATTATTAAAAGTTTCTCCTTCCTTTTCTTAAGTCTAGACTATCAACAGAACAAAAATCAAGCTCTACTTTATAGTTTTTCACTTTTTAAAGTGTAAATACATTAAAATTTTAACAATTGGCTCTGTGATCCAATTAAAGCTGGTTTTAGCATGGCCCAAAATTATAATGGTCTGTCATGATAATACCATCCCTGGAATATCTCATTCTGTATTAAATGTAACATTTTAAGAAGAATATTTCTAAAATACTGATATTCAAAGTTATAACAATTAGGGAACAAGAAGACTTGAAAATATGCTATATAGACTTTCCTCCTTTCCCCTTTAGTGTTAACTATCCAAAAGAAAATTACAGGATGAAAAAAGAGGATTGCAATGATAAAAGAAGGAAGGAAGAGGTAGAATGAGGTTAAGTATCTCATAAAGAGGTACAAAAGAGTTATTACAGTGAAAAGGAAGATGCAAGTGTTGATGGGCAATGTTTGAACTTTACTGTCATTGGAACTGACTCAAAGAGGGAATAATATTCCTACTCTGTTGGGCATAGAAATCTATCATAGCCTAAAGGGAAGTAGAAGTGGAATAAGAAAATAGAAGACTGATAGAAGAGAGTGAATTGGGGGAGGTGGTGGGTAAGAAGCAAAATACTTGTGAGGAGGGGCAGAGTGAAAGGAGAAAGAGAAGGATAAATAGAGGAAAATAGGATGGAGGGGTATATATAGTTAGTAATCACAAGTGTAAATGGGAATGGAATTAATTCAACAGTAAAGCAGTGGCTGATTGTAGCATGTTTTAAAAACCAGGATCCTACATTATATTTTTTGTAAGAAACACATTTGAATTTGGGAGACACTGTAATAGATGTTAATATTAGGAGATTTATGGTACTAGAACAGGGACACCAGGAAACTAGAGGAAAGGTTGTATCTTACACTCCTTCCCCCCACACTACTTCCCATCCCCTTCCCAAATGATCCAAGTGCTTTTCTCAGGAATGGTAAGCTTGAAGGGTTTCCCCAATAATTAATCCCACAATTTAGATCCTTTTAACTAAGAGGGTTTTATTCTTTAAGTTAGAGGAGGTAAAGAGGGGGAGGGGAAAGAGGAAAATAGCTTTCTCTAACTTCCTATTTTTAATTGAAGATTTTCACAATGTGTTCAATTCAGGAAATAAGGTTATTTTCTCTAAGGGGAGATATTGATAGCAAAAACTGACAGAGATCCTTCAGAGCTAAGCTCCAAATCTTAGTACTCAGATTAAATAATCATTGATTAAGAGAGGAATTCATTTTCCTGATTCCTTCCAACAGACAGAGGAAAAGAGAAGAGAGCTCAAGCTGCTGGGCTTCCCAACTGCCCCCTGTCAAGATTCTTTTAGAATCTTGTCTCCATATGGTTGATTGGCAGTTCACCAAAAGTTCTTGCAAATCCATCTTGTGTTGCAATCTTCTCCTTACAAATACCCACTTTCTTCTTTGGTAGAATTTGCATCCAGTAATTCTGCATCAGTCACTTCATATTTACCTTTCATATTATTATTAATAATAATGCTTAACTATCTAAGTTCTGAAACTATACTATTTAAAAATATTTCACTACCCCCCAAAATAAAAATCCTCATCTCTCTACACTATTCTAAACTACCTAACCCTATGCTAAGATTTGAGATCAAAGAAAGTGGTGTAGGTCATAGACATGCAATACAGAAATATGGTTTTAAATACAATAATAACCAATACAAAAAATTTAAGCAATATTATTAACAACAATATAACTTCCTTATTTCCTAATGACTATAGCCTGTTATAAATAAAAGTTTTCATAAACAATATCTATTCCTAACATTTTCAAGTATCTTAACTTATATTAAATCTGTCCCTAATTCATTTAGAATTTTATATAACTTCCCTAAATCTTGCCCTGTGTGTTAGTTAGTAACTTAACATTGTACTGTTAGACTGTTAGTTTCATTAGTATTTTACAAATGTACATACTTTTATCTGTACAAAGTTTACATATGTACAATTATGATACATTTTGTATGTGAGTTATGCTCAAAGTCATGCAGATGTGAAATTTTCTTTGAATTTTCTACAGAACCTCACAATTGTATTAGTATGGATTTTATATGTTCTAATTATGAAATGTTACATACTCAACCAATCCATGAGATTTTTTTCAAATTGTGCTTATGTGTAATTGTATATGTGCATGTACTATGTATGAAGTTAACATGTATGATGCATTCTTATGTGACCTCATCACCACCAGTCCTAGATTTCAAAGTTTTTCCATGCCTTTGATGTTGATTATAAAAACATCATGTCTTGGGTTTTTCATCTGTGCAGCATACCCATGTTGTCTGTCATATTGATTGAAGTCCCACGCTGAAGTACCTGCTGTGTGTGGGTAAGATTGATTTTTCTTGTTTGCTTGTACATGGAAGTAAGTTTGAATTCTTAATGTGTGCCTGTCAGTCTTTAATGGTTTGATTCTTCATGCATGGATGTATGCTTTCCGTGTGATAATCTTCGTGTGTGGGTGTATGTAGCATGCTGTACTGAATATATATTTAAGATATATTTTATGATTTTGAAATATGATATTGTCTAATGTTATTTGGTGCTTAATTTCACAAGGGTTTCATTTTATGTAGAATTGCTTCTTTGAGGTATTTTATTAGGAGATTATCTTGACTTTTGAATTTTTTTGGAGATAGAATTTTTCCTTTATACTGGGTTTTTATGTTCTTGTTCGTGTAGATAGAATAATACATGATGTAATGTATTCTGTAGAGATGTGTCTTCTTAGTTAAGTAACTTTTTTCATTTCCATTGTTGTTGTAAGCAGAGATCATTTCTTATTGGAGCTATAATCTTCACATATGAGGCTATTTCATCATTGCTTTTGCAGTGCTTATTTCTATTGTAACTTGTACTCTTGTGTCTCTCATTTGTGTTGTTATTGTTCTTGTGTTATTATATGCAGTGCTTTCAATTTTGTTCTTCTTGTACTCTCATGTATAGCTTTCCACTTATAGGAACAATAGTTAAAATATTGTTAGGGCTCTTGGCAATATTTCAGATATTTTCTTATGTATTTTCTTTAAGTTATTACTTCTTATTCTTTTGTATTGCTGTTAATATTATAGGCTTAATGCAGTTTTACATGTGAAGCATAATACCACGGATATTTCCCAGATACTTTGACCAATGTGGGAGTAACCATAATCAAGTCTTAGAGGACATATCTCTCTTGGTTCTATAGATGATTCTTTATTAAAATTCTTCATATATACTTTATCTCCCTGTTTTATTTTATGCAACAAGAAATCCAATGGTAATCTCTGTATTAATAATCCCAGCTTCCTTAATTTTTCTAGCCTGTTTTGTATTTCAACTAGGTATTGATGAAGCAAACATTCTCCTTTTAACATAGACAAATATGGTGGTTTTGCAGTCCTACCATGCCATAATGGTTGACCATATAACAATCTTGAATGGGGATATATGCAAGTCACCTCTGGGTCTTGTTTTTAGTTGAAACAATTCTAGTGGAATAACATCTGTCCATTTCAAGTGTGTTTCTGAACAAAGTTTTCCTATTAATGTTTTTAATTCTTTATTTATTCTTTCAACTTGGCCTGAACTCTGTGGCCTATATACATCATGGAAACTGCTTTATATAAGAACCCAGGTCCTTATATATTTCTTGCAAAATCTGAGAAGTGAAATGAGACCCTTTATTCGAGGCTATGGTATCAGGAATGCCATACCTAGGAATTATGTCTTTCAGTAGAGATCTCAATTCTGTGGTGGTGTCATTTTTCTTAGGTGGATATGCTTCAACCCATCTTGTCAGTCTACCCACAATAACCAAATGCATATTTAAATCCTTTGTCTTTAGGAATGCTTATGTAGTCTATTTGTAGACACTGGAAAGGCATATAATTTAGAGGTCTGCCTCCCAATGCTATGTTCTTGAAATATCCTTGATTGAATTTCCTGCATGTGTCACATGCCTGACAAATTCTAATGGCATTTGCTGTAATCCCTGGGGTCATCCAGAATTGTTGTACCACATCTAGAATAGCTTGCACCCCATAATGACCTTTGTAATGAATCACATTGCATAGATGTTGGTACAATTTTCTGGGAAGGACTGGTTTTCCTCCACGAGTTACTCAAATGCCTTTAACCAATTTAGCCCCAAGTTGTTCTTTCCATGACTGAATCTCATCTCCACAGTAAGCTTCGGTAAGATCATGCCTTTTCACTAGAGAAAGACTCAGCACATGGTAGGGGCTAAATCTCACTGCATATTTCACTATTATATCTGCTCTTTCATTCCCAAGGGATATCTTCTCTTTTCCATGAGTATGTGCCTTACAATGGATCATGGCCAACTATTTTGGAAATTCTACAGCTTTTATAAGACTGTCAATATGTTTTCCATATGCAATTGATTTTCCAGTTGATGTTATGAAACCTCTGTTCTTCCAAATAAAACCAATAGCATGTATAACAGAAAAAAGATAAGTGGAATCAGTGTATATGTTCACTCTTTTGCCTTTTGTTATTTCCAGGGCTTTGAGCAAAGCCTTTAACTTGGTACCCTGGGCACTAACATGATTTGGTAATGATGCATGCCATTATCATTATTTATTACAGCTGACTCATGACCCTGTGTATTCTATAGATATATGAGGATGCATAAGTGTATAACTCCATATCAGGATCACTAAGAGGTATATCTTTAAGATCTTCTCTTGGCTTATACATCATTTCCACCACTTGGTTACAGTCATGCAGTGGTTCTCTACCTAATGGCAAATCTGAAATCAGATAAGCTTGTTCTTTATAATAGCCAGAATTAGACTATTAAATTCAGACACTGTAGGTCTTAAAATGCCTTGTTCTAGTAAGCAGTCGATAAGTGGTATTATGCCTTTTATAGCTTCTCTGCTCATTTGGTATTGAGGAGATATACCATACCTGACTTCTATCTTTACTCGTGCAACTGATTTTATTCTACCCACACTATTCTGATGTTTAGCAAAAACCCCTTGTGGAATGTCATTTGGTATCTCATACAATGATATTAAAGTTTGAATTTGTTCAGGCTTTTTCTCCAATTGCTCCAAATATAGCAATGGATAATGTTTTAAAGAATGCTTGAGTAAAAAGAAAAAAAAGCAGTTTGAACTCTCTTGCTTTTTCTTGTAAATCAATCTTGTGTTGCAATCTTTTCCTTAAAACACACATAGATGATCTATTATACATCAGCTAAAGCAAAACAAAAATCAGGAGTATCAATCCAGATCTATGAAAAGCAAAAACAAAATTATATGTAATTAAAAGAGATAAGGAAGAAAATTATATCTAGAAAAAAGTGCCATAGACAACGAAATAGTATCAATATAAACCATATAAACAACAAATGATATAGCATCCAAAATCCTAAAGAAAAAGTTAAATGCACTATAGCAGTGGTTCTCAACCTTTCTAATGCCATGACTCTGAAATACAGTTCCTCATGTTGCAGTGACCCAAAACCAAAAAATTATTTTGGTGGCTACTTCAAAACTGTAATTTTGCTACAGTTATGATACAGAATGTAAATACCTGATATGCATTATGTATTCTCATTGCTACAAATTGAGAGGTTGAGAACCACAGGATGAAATAAAGAGAAAAATGATGCTAGTAGAGCCATGTTTGGAGCTAAGATGGCAGAATAAAGGATGGCTCACTCTCCAGATCCCTCTGCATGGACAAAAGTAAAATAAATCACCTCAAAAAAAGGAAAGTTGGAAGAACATGCCTCACTGAGGTAAAAAGGGAGAGTTGCCCAGGTAGCACAGCCTGAGCCAGTCTACACAGGTATAGAAGTCAGAAAAGGCAAGAAACCTACAAACTCTCACATGGCAACAGAGTTGTGAGGCTACAAGGGACTAGAGGGGGACAAAGAACTTCAGGAATCTTCTCATTTCCCTGTGGCAACAGATTCCTGAGACTACAAGCGATAGAAAAGGGCCCTAGAAGTGCAAGAAACTACAGGATTCCTCTTGATTACAGAATGATGAGGCAACAGAACCCAGGGCAGGGGACCTGCCTAGCCCAACCCACTAGGTAAGGGCTGTGAAGCAGCAAATAAATCCATAAAACAACGAGGAAACTGACAACAGGGATGCTGAATATATTTAGGCACAATAGGTATAAATCTCCCCAGAGAAATTGAGCAGATCCACCTCCTCAACAAATACATCAGGAGAAACAAAGGTAGCCAGACCTACTCCAACTACCAGAGGAGAACACTCTGCAAGCTTTGAGTAGTGTGCTCCCTACTCCAAGAACAAGAAGAAATTCAACAGACAGATAAGGTAACGGGGGGGGGGGGGGGGGGGGGACTAAAACAATAAGAAAAAGACAAAAAAAAGCCCCATCTCATCTTAGAAAGTTACTTTACTGACAGGGAAAACCAAAATATGAACTCAGAAGAGGAAAGAAATGCCAAAAAAGAAGTATGTAAAGTTTCAAAGTGTGAAAAGATATCATGGCCTAAAATATTCCCTGGAAGAACTTGAAAAGAACTTAAAAATAAAATAATAAGAGTATCAGTGACAGAAAACTCAAAAGCAGAGGAGGAAATTAACTAAAGAAACCAATTCCCTAAAAAACTAGAATAGGCCAAAAGGAAATGGACTCACAAAAAAATATATTGAAGAATAGAATGGACCAAATGGAAATGGAGGCAAAAAACAAACAAACAAACCAAAAAACTCTGAAGTAACAGCTCTTAAATGGTTAAGGCTGGCTGAATGGAAAAAAAGAAACAAAAAAATTCAAGGAAGAAAATAACTTCCTAAAAATTAGAATTAGACAAAGTGAAGCCAATAAAACCATAAGACATCAGAAACAGTAAGACAAATTTGAACAAATAAAAAAATAGAAGAAAACCTAAAATACCTCTTTGGAAAAATAGCCAACCTAGAAAGTAGATCCAGGAGAGATAATCTGAGTCACCAGAATACCTGAAAGTCACAATCAATGAAAGGCAACATATTATACATATTATAAGAAATCATCAGGGGAAATTGCCCTGATATCCTTGATAAGAGGGAAAAATAGAAATTGAGAGAATCTACCAATCATCTCCTGAAAGAGACTTCAAAATAATATACCCCAACATTACTATGGCTAAATTCTAGAACTCCCAGGCCAAGGGAAAAAATACAATAAGCATCCAGATGTAAACAATTACAATATCACACAGTCACAGTCAGAATTACATAGGGCCTATCAGTTCTAAATTAAAGGCCTGAAATACTTGGAGTATGAAGTTCCAAAAGGCAAAGGATTTAGGACTACAACCAAGAGTTATATACTCAGCAAAATTGAGCATAATTATCCGGGGGGGGGGGGGGAAGGAAGGGGGGAGGAATTACTGTTCAATGGAATATTGAAATTTCAGACTTTCCTGATTAAAAAATAATAGAACTGAAAAGAAAATGCAATAAGCAAATTTGGCACTCAAAAGAAGCATAAAAAAGTGAAATGAAAACTAAAGGGTTTTGATAATTCTGAATTGAATTCATTCATACTTGGGAACGTAATAATTGAAATAATCAAGGGATCTCTGATACTTGAGAAAGGTAAGGCATTTAGCGTACACAAGACAGATAAACTACCTAACATATTAAAGAACTTCATTACTATTGGAGCAATGAAAAGCATATATAGAAAGAAGGAAGGAAGCTATAAAAGATGGGCTGATATCCCAAAAATGAGAAAATGAGAATGACAAAACAACTTATCACAATATATGGAATTTAGCCAAAGCAATAATTAGGAGGAAATTCATATCTATAAATGATTATACCAATAAAACAGAGAGAGCATTAATGAATTGAGAATACAACTAAAAAGGAACTAAGAAAAGAACAAATTAAAAATCTCTAAACACCAATTTGAAAATCTTTAAAATCAAGGGAGAGATCAATAAAAATGAAATTAAGAAAAACTAAATCAAGATAGCAGAAGTAGTGGAAGTTTGAGCCATTTGAAAGCTCTCCAACAAATCTTAACATAACACTTTTCAAAAACAAACATTGGACAAAGGATATGGAAGTAAGCTGATTAGGATGATATGATCTGGGAAAAAAAAAAGATAAAGGGGTCCAAACAAGGATTCATTGAGAGAAAAGGGAAGGGAGAACTGGAATGGGCAAATCATGTTGCCTAAAGAAGTAAGAGAAACTATTACAGTGGAGGGGAGGATGAAGGTAGTGATAGGCAATGCTTAAATGTTACTTTTTATCAAAATTGGGTCAGTGAGGGAATAAAAACCATACCCATTCAGGTATAGAATCCTACCTTGCCATTAGAGAATAGGTGGGGATTAAGACAAAGGGTGGTTAATAAAAGGGAGTGATAAGTTGAAGGCGGTGATTAAAAGCAAGACACTTGTGAGGAGGGACAGAGTGAAAGATCAGAATCAAAAGAAAAAATAAGATGGAGGGTGATGCATAATTGGTCATCATAACTTTGAATGTGAACAGGATGAACTCATCCATAAAAAAGGAAATGGATAGCAGAGTAGATTAAACACCAGAATATATATTATTTACAAGAGACACATTTGAGGCAGAGTGGTGCACATAGAGTTAAAGATAAGGAGTTGGAGCAGAAATTACTGTGCTTCAACTGAAGTAAGAAAGCAAGAGTAGCAATCATGATTTCAGACAAATTTAAAGCAAAAATAGATCTGATTAAAAGAGAAAAGGAAGGATATTACATATTGATAAAAGGTACTATAGGCAATGAAGTAATATCAGTACTAAATCTATATGCACCAAATGGTAGAGCCTTCAAATTTTTGAAGGTGTAATTAAATGAGCTTCTAGAGGAAATAAGACAGTAAAACTATACCAGTGGGGGACCTCAGATTACCCCTTTCATATATAGATAAATCAAACCAAAAAATAAACAAAGTGAATGAAGTGAATGGAATTTTAGAAAAGTTTGAACTAATTGAGCTCTGGAGAAAATTTAATTGGAATAGAAAGGAATATCCTTTTTCCCCCAGTAGTATATGACATATATTAGAACTGACTGTGTATTAGGGAATAAAAACCATAACCAAAATCAGAAATAATAAATGATTTCATGGAAAGAGAAATAAAAAATTAATTGGAAACTAAATAATATAATTTTAAAAAGGAGTTGAGTTGAAGGACAAATTAGAGAAACAATCACTAATTTCATTAAGAAGAATGACAATGAGGAGACAACATATCAACATTTATGAAATACAATGCAATACCAGGGGGAAATTTTTTTTTCTCTAAATGCTTACATCAATAAAATATAGAAAAAAATCAGACCAACAAATTGGACATTCAACTAAAAAATAGAAAAAGAAGAAACCAAAACTCTTCAATTAAAAACTAAATTAGAAATCCTAAAAATCAACAGAAAAATTAATAAAAATAAAAGTAACAAAACTATTAAAATAATAAATAAGACTAGGGATTAGTTTTATGAAAAAAAAACAAATAAAATAGACTATTGATTAATTTGATGAAAAGAAAGAAAAACATCAAATAACCAGAATCAAAAAAGAAAAGGGTGAATTCACTACCAAAGAAGAAAAAAATTAAAGCAATGATAAGGAATCATTTTGCCCAATTATATGTAAATAAATCTGACAATCTAAGTAAAATGGATGAATATTTGCAAAAAACATGAATTGCCCAGATTAACAAAAGAGAAAATAGAATACTTAAATAATCCTATCTCAGAAAAATAAATTGAACAAGTCATCAATAACTTGCCAAGGGAAAAAACCCCTGGGACCAAATATATTCACAATAAATTATATTAAAAAATTTAAGAACAATTAATCACAACATTAAATAAAATAGACAAAGAAAGTCTTACCAAATTCTTTTTATGACACAAATATAATATTGGTACCTAAGTCAGGAGGAGCAAAAACAGAGAAATAAAACTGTATATTAATTTCCTTAATGAATATAGATGTAAAGTTTTAAAATAAAATATTAGCAGGAACTATATCACAAGGATCATTTACTATGACCAGGAGTGATTGGATCTTAGTATTGGGAAGTTGGTTTTCCTGGGCATGTTTTGCCATCCACTAGAGTGTTTTTCCTTTCCTTTCTAATCAGAAGTCTGAGTGAGGAGGGCAGGCTCTCTGTGTATGGAGTTAAGGAGTGAGGTTTTTGCCTGAGGCCACTTCTTGAATATCTGGAGCTTTTACTGTTTTCAGCCTTTCTCTGTGTTATCTCCTTGCCCAAGGTCTGTGCCCTTCCACCTCTTGGGGTCTCAAGTCTCGCTGCTCTCAGGGGTAGATCTTTGGTGGTCTTAGTCAGCTGCCAAGTGCCCTTCACTTGTTCACTGATTTTAGTGTGCTCTGGCTCTGAGTCTAGTGCACTGGCTCTTCAATGCTGTGCCCTACTATGGAGTCCCTTTGTTCATATGAATTCAGTTGTTTTTTTTTTTGCCTTTTGAGGTAGTCTATATTGGTAGGTGCTGAGGAGAGGTAGATTCCTGTGTTTAAACTGCAACCATGTTTACCTGGAAGTCTATAATATTTTTAAATTGGTGACCACAGTACTATATTAGAATTCTCATATATTTAGTTCAACCATAAAATTTAATTCCTTACAATTTTATTAAATTAAACTTAAAGGTTTTGTATAAACAAAATCAATGAAACCAAAATTAGAAAAAAAAATGAGAAACTGGGGAAATATTTTTATTTTTCTCTAATAAAAAGTGAGTTTCTCTGATAAAGACCTACTTTCTCAGATATATAGAGAATTAATTCAAACATATAGAGGACTGAATCAAATACAAGTCAGTCCACCATCTATAAATGATCAAAGGATATGGGCAGGTACTTGTCATCTGAAGAAATCAAAGCTCTCTGTGGTCATATAAAAATGTTCTAAATCACTGTTGATTAAAGAAATACAATAAAACAACTCTGAGATAGCACCTCACACCCATCAGATTGGCTAACATGACCAAAAAGGAAAATGACAAATGTTGTAGGTGGTGTGGTAAACTTGGGATGCTACTGTATTGTTGATGAAGTAGTGAATTGATCCAACCATTGTGGAGAATCATTTGGAACTCTACCCATGTAGTGGTAGTCTCTCAGTAACCGAGGATGACAATTGTCTTTGTGCGTTTTCATCTATGGTGTATAGATGAGTGTGCACAAAGACACTTGTGCATGAAGGAGATTTAAGTGGAAAAGTTGATGCACAGAGACAGTCTCACTCTCTCAGCGTTGGAAGCCTGGGTCCAATGGCATGAAAAATCGTTACACCTGGAGACTTCCTCAGCTGCATTGGATGGCTGTGTTGTCTTTTGTGCTCCAACATACCCTTAGCACTCCACAGTGCTTTGCTGCGTCGCCTTCTCAGCTGTTGAACCTTCTTATTGGTTTCTTACGTCTATTCCGCCGAAGCAGTCTTCACATCCTGGGTGAGCAAAGCCTTGGTTCACCAGGGGTCTACGACCCGATGGCTACCCTCACAAAGGTTCAGCTGGCCTGTCGAAGCCTTTGACCAGGGTGTGGCCACTGACACATGCTAGCAGCTATTGGGAGCCACAAGTGAGAGTTGGGTTTCAGGTGTGGGTCAGAGGCTGGAGAGCTGCTCTAAGAGGGCATGACAAGCCCTCCATACCAGAGATACTACCCCTCCCTGAGCACCCCATATACCCCACCAAAGGGGTACAAAATCATGCATACCCTTTGATCTGGTAATACCATTTCTATGTCTCAAAGAGATTTTTTAAAAAGGATGGGAAACATCCTATTTGTAAAAAATATGTATAGAATCTCTTTTTGTGGTGGCAAAAATTGAAATTGAGAGGATGTTCATTAATTATGGAATGGATAAGCAATTTGTAGTATATGATTGTGATGTAATGCTACTGTTTTGTAAAAAGTGATGAGCAAAATGATTTCAGAAAAACCTGGGAAGACCTACTTGAAATGATGCAGAGTGAAGTGAGCAGAACCAGAACATTGTACCTCATAACAGCAATATTGTAAAATAATCGATTGTGAAAGACTTAGATATTCTTAGCAATACAACGATTCAAGATAATTCTGAAGTATTTATGCCCCCAAATGCTATCTACCTTCAGAGAAAGAAGTGAATGCAGATTGAAGCATACTATTTTCCCCTTGATTTTACCTTATTTTGGGGTTTGGGGTTTATCTATTTTCTCACAGTATGACCAGTATAGAAATATGTTTTGCATAATCCTACATGTATAATCTAAATCAAGTTGCTTACCATCTTGGGGGAAGGAGGGAATGAAGAGAAAAACTATTTGGATCTCATAATTTCAGGAAATGTATATTTTAAATTGTTTTTATATATAATGAGGCAAATAAAATAGTAAATAATTTTAAAAGAAAAAGAAAAAAAGATTCTTGTGAAAAAATTCATAGTAGTTGGCAGCAATAATGTCAATTTTTATCCTGGAGAAGAAAGGAACTGAACATTATGTATGTCTTCACTTGTTTGAACAGTAGTCTTATGATCAAGGATGTGAATTGTTCTGCTTAGTGTCAGGAAGCAGAACTCTAACTAGCTAGAGATATGCTGAGGGCCACTTCAGCTAGAATGGGGAGGCTGCAGAAACACAGAAGACAGTGTGGTCATAGTTGAAGTTGCTACAGAAAATGTGGAACATCTATCCTTCAGAGATTGGCCCAAGTTTCTGCAGGAATAGAGGGAACACAAAAGTTCATCCAGGAGGAAGGAGAGAATACAACAGTAGAGTTGGCAGGTTAAGGGTTGTTGTGCTGTAGTTTAGGCCAGTGAAGAACTCTAGAAATGTGTAAAGATAGTCATCACCTCATATGAACTGAGATGAAAGTATGTATATCCTGTGATAGTTGTGACTGACATAGGGCAGAACTGGGGGAAAATGGAAAGAGGTTACAAGGAGGTAAATTTTAATTGTTAGAAAAAGTAGCACTTTCTTACATTATAATCTTTAAAAAATAGAATAAACTGCATTGAGATATATAGCATGTTTTAGGTCTCTAAATGTCTAAGCAAAGACTGAGTTCTATAGACAATTTTAAGATATAATTCATGATTTGGTTTGAATAAGATGATCTCTGGGGCAAAATTCTGAGACTCCCTGATGTAATATTGTGTTTTAAAAATATCTGAAGGTTGCCAAAGCACCAAGATAAAAAAATTCCATCAGTCACCATGATGACATTGACTTTTTAGTCAGTAAAACTAACATTTGAAAATATAATCTAGACTTCACCTGCTTTCATAAATTTATAAGTAGATTTCTTAATGTATCATGAAGAAATTAGTAGACCTCACACTTGCTCAATCACTCAGTTATCCTCTCATATATACTTTGACATAAAGAATATGGGGGAGGCAGGAAAGAAATTTAGTAGTTTGTGGTTGTAGATGTAGCTTCAAGTTACCCTTACTATTATTCCCTTCTTGTTATACCACCTGAGAACAACTTACAAGAAACACCAACAACAATACATGGCATGGAGTCTATCCTAATAACTAAAGAAATCCTCCAGAGCATATTATGGGCCTCAGAGACAATATCTCACTATAGCCCATTAATTTGGGGCTATCCTGAAAGAATCAAACTTTATTAGAAAGGCAAGTCCTCTCAATCACCAAAGAGACTTGGAGCTGGGAAGGACTAATTTGAGCTAATTTTCCACTTGTCACTTCTCCCCAGTTCTCCTTCCTTATTCCTTTCTGGGCTTTTTACAGTGATTGAAATGTGTTCTCTGTCTTCTGGAGAGGATGTCTGTGGTTTCTACCCTACCTAGTGGCTACTTCTTATTCATTTGTTCTGTGTTCCCCACTTGAAGTCTCTTCAATGGATGTGAGATTTGTTCCTGCTCTTTTCTGTCTTCCAGGTAAGAAAGCTAGGTTTAGGATAGAAAAGGGATTCTTGAAAAAGAGAGTTTGATCTTGAATGTGTTCTTTTTCTTCTAAAATCATCATTTATTCTAAGGAATTTGATATCCCAATATTCTCTCCTTGGCAGTAGATATACATAGATGTTTTCCAAAAGGGACTTTTATTCCTTATAATCAAAATATCTCACTCAGGAACTGGCAGAGAATCAATATCACCTAGATGATGGTTTAAGTGAAAGGAAGAATTTCTTTGATTTAGAAGCTATTTGGATTGTAAAATTAGAGACTTGAACTAAATTATGATATAATCTGAAGCCCCTTCCAACCCAAAATCTATGATCCTTTGACCAGATAATCATATACCTGCAGAATCTATATGCTATAATATATGCTATGCTATAAATCTATAAATTTGCTATTTCATGACAACCATTGTCTATCAAGGAAGAATAAGAAGAAATGCAGTATGTCTTCCTAGTTGGTCACTCTCTTTTGACAAATTCTTTAATAAGTGAATCAGTAGCATTAAACCCATGTTGATTTTCCCTCACAATTAAATTTCCAATTTCTTATTCCTTAAATGGCCCTTAACATCATAGTTTTTACTTAGAACCTATAAGCACATCTCTATTAGGAAATCTAGACCTATTGTGGTAAATTCTGTGAATCCTTTTTGAGGGTTCCTTCTAATTGATTTTTTTCATCTTTAAAAAAGTAGAGGAACAAGAAAAGTCAAATCATAGAGAAATGAATGCTCTATTTGATTCCTATCCTGAAGCTACTTCTTTGAGTAGGAATCTATGTGAGCTCTACCAATAAAAAGTGCATGCAGATATTAAAGTAACTGCTTGTATGCAGGTAGAAAGATAAGCAGTAGTTAATAAGAGCCTGCACAGTTTTATGAAGAACAAGTCTTGACAAGCTTATCTTACTTTTATTTGGGATAATTAGTTAATGAATATTTACTGAGTACCTCCTTCCTGCTCATGCTCTTCTAAATGCTAGGGATACAAAGAAAGTCAAAAGACATTCTTCAAAGAGCTTTATAAGGGGCAGACAATATGCAAAGAATTATGTACAAACAACCTGTCTATCTGATAAATTGGAAATAATCAGCAGAGGGAAGTGTTTAGAATTAAGAAGGAATCAACAAAAGCTTTCTGTAGAAGGTTAAATATTAGCTTGTAATTTAAGGAAGCCAAGAAAACTATGAGGCAGAAATGAGGAAGAATATTCCAAATATGGAGGATAGCCAGTGAAAATGCCTGGAACTATGAGATGGACACCATTGATTGGAGGATTTAAGGGGTAAGAAGACTAGCAAGGAATGTTGAGCAGCAGTTTATGAAAGGCCAAATGCTTGAATTATAGATTTGAGGAATACTCTAGACATTTTAGATTTCAGCAAGGATTCGTACAAAAATTCTCATTGAGATATAAAGGAGAAATGTGATCTCAGTGATAGTATAGTTAGGTGGAGTCAGAACTTCTAGAATTATTCCAAATTAGTCCAAAAAACTAATGAAAGAATCAGGGTCAAAATTTATATTTGGTGGTGTCAGTTCATTTTGGAGTGTATCCAAAGAGCTTGCTGCTGGTCCTGCAACAGTTCAACATTTTGATTTATGGTTAAGATCAAAGCAAGGATGGCATTATTATCAAAATCTTGGATAGCACAAAGTACAAAAGATAACTAATAGGTTCAATGTCATGATTGGGATCTGAGTAGATGTTGGTGCACCACAACAAATGAATTAAAATCCCCCCAAAAGAAATTTAATGAAGATGAGTATAAATGCCTACATCTTATTTAAAACTTTTGGGAAGTAGACAACTGCTCATATAGAAAAGGCCAGTGATTTTTAGTGGTCTGAAATCTATATTTTGCCAAAAATATGAACCAGTAACCAAGAAACTTTGATAGAATTTTAATAGCATAAATAAATAAGTAATAAATAAATAGAGAACTTAAGTTTACACTGTATTCTTTCTTAGCCAGACCACATCAGAAATGCTATCAACAGTTCTAGTGACCACATTTTGGAAAGGAGGAAAAATGATAAGCTGGAGCATGTCCAGAAAATGGTTACTAAGAGTATGAGGAAACTTGGAGCCATAAACATATTAAAATAGCTTGAGATCTGGGCATATTTAGACTGCAGAAGAGAGAACTTGTGAATGGGGGGGGGCGACCTGACAGTTTCTTTCAAATATGCAAACAAGTTATAGGAAGAAGTGATTAGTTCCTTTTTTATTTTTACCCCAGAGGGAAGAACTAGAAATAAAGGACAAAAATTGAAGAGAAGAAGATTTTTATTTGATATCAGAAAAAAATCTTCAATTTAAGATAATTAAACATATCCAAACCTACTTTCTCCACAAATAATCCAAATGGAAAAATTAAGAATTAATTTGGAATGAATCAATGAAAATTAAACACCAGTTTCAATTACTGTCATCTAATTGGGAGGTATTTTCTTTATAGAAATTTCTCTACTCATAAGCATATTACATAAATTAATTTGTGTCAGTGGTTTGAAATTCACTTAATTGTTCCATAGAAACTTTATTATAGATAACACTAAGGATCCTACATGTACCCTCAAAGCCCTATTTCCATATAATCATCTGTAATAATTACTATTAAAAATATTGCTATAATAGTCATAATAAAAATTAAATACCACACTAAAATTAAGGGGCAGCTAGGTAGCTCAGAAGATAGAGATAAAGAACTCATCTTCCTGAGTCCAAGTCTGACCTCAGACACTTACTGTCCATGTAACTGTGCAAGTCATTTGACTCTATTTTCATCATCAGTAAAATTTATTGAAGTAAATGGCAAATCACGCCAGTATCTTTGCCAAGAAAACCTCAAATGGAGTCAAAAAGCTACAACTGAAACAATTGAAGAACAATACTGAAATTAAATTAGAATATTTCTCTTGAATTCCTGTGCTTGAGGACATGACAATTTAACTAAAATAAGATGGGAATGTAGGTAAATAGTATTTGTGGAGGTTCTGAGATCTTCTTGAAGTTTTTAAGGGTTTGAGGTGATAATAGTACTGATTTCTATTTTTTAACTAATTTGACTTGAAAACTTAATGAATTTACTTTTCCATGATATAGATGAAACATCTGTCCTATTCACAAGTTTAGTGGCCTTAATTTTTGGCTCACAACTGGAATGAGAAGGGGATTTCTATTTAAAGGTGGGAAAGAATTGGACAGAGGAAAGAAAAGTGAGTATGAATGTAAGTTTATACATGTGAGAGAAAAACATTCTGCTAAAATAAACTAAAAATAAATCAGACAAAATAGAGGAGATCTAAGGGTTTGCATGCAGAACATTGTTCTAGATTAACACTTAAGTCTCAGATTCTGATGAGAATTAAATTATCTGTAAAATTAAAGTTTAGGATATCCCTAGATTAACATTTGTTTATGTGAAAAATACTTGAATAACTGAATATCTCGGTCATGTAAAACAAATGTTATGTGATTGAGAAAAGCTGGCGCAGTTTTAGGTTGTACAATTTCACTCATGATGACTGAATCTAATAGTTCTGTTGAATTCTATGGTGGTCAGCAACTTATGGAGTAATATGTTCAGTTCTTGAACCCAAATTTTCAATGAAACATTTTCAAAATGGAGTGAATATTGAGGAAAGTGAACAGACTCATGAAATGTCATATAAATAAGAGGTAAGGTTTAGCCTGTGAAACAGAAGTATTTTTTTTAAACCCTTACCTTCCATTGTAGAGTCAATACTGTGTTTTGTCTCCAAGGCAGCAGAGTGGTAAGGGCTAGGCAATGGGGGTTAAGTGACTTGCCCAGGGTCACACAGCTGGGAAGTGTCTGAGGTCAGATTTGAACCTAGGGCCTCCCTTCTCTAGGCCTGACTCTCAATCCATTGAGTTAGACAGATGCCTCCAAAAAAGAAGTTTAGAGAAGGCATGGTAGTTTTCTTCTTACATGTGGAGAGGATTTATATTCATTCTATGCTGATCTGGAGTACAGATCTAAGAAATATGATAGAAAACTATAGAATGGGAGATTTTTATCTCAATAGAATGGAGTATTTTCTATGAAATGTCTAAAATGGGATTTGCCTTCCTTTTCATTCAAAGTTTGCATTGAATACCTAATAGAGGAGCAGTTGATGACTGAAAGGAAAATTCAATCAGATGATTTTTGAAGGTCCTTTCCAACACAGAGATTATATCATTCTATAGGTGATATGCTCACATAGAATTTCTATTAGCTCCTTTATCCTTTGCATTCATTATTATCATTTGGTTTTGTTGCCTGAATTTCTTCTTATAGCCTCTCTTCTCAAAGGGTAAACCATAAAATGAAGAATAGTTTATGGAGAAAAAAAGAAGAGGAATTAGCAAAAATCAATTAAAAAAAGACTAAAAAACACAAAATGTGTAATGATTGTATGTTCACTATATTTTTGATGTTATTATAGTGACATTCTAAAGGGAACCTATAGAGAAGGAAACAAAGTGTTGAGATAGGAACTTAGATGAGCTGGCTCCTGCTCTCCTTCATCTCCCCTGAGTGATGCTGTCAAGGGGTGTTACACAAGTAATAGGGGGTTCCCTGATGTGAGAGGGTGATGGGGAGTTGAAGGAACGTCTCCCCTAACAGGAGACCAGGGGGTAATCTCAGATTTTCTGGCATGAAGTGGACCTAAAGACAAACCTCCCTGGTGTCCTTGACTCAGTGGGGGAGGGATCCTGGTTACTCTCTGCTAAGGCTGATCTCTAGTTACCTCCTCAAAGGTTCAAGAATAGATCGCTTGAAAGAAATCTGACTGTGATGTAAAAGGTTTAATGAATTACAGATATAAGGTAGGTAGGAAAGTTGGAAAGAGGGAATTGGGGTCCCTGATTTGTCCCCCTATGCACGGTCTTTCACTCAGGTAGCCCTCCAGCTGGCTTGAGTTTCTCTGTCCCTTCCCACTAATTCTCCCAAACTATTTATAATATAACAAGGCTAAGGAACAGGTGCAAAGAGGGCTAAGGGGGAGAGCCTGGCTCTCTGACAGAGTCCATGACTCTCTAGCTCAGAAGAGTCTAATCCTCTATTTAGATCTTCCTTGAGGTATCAGATTTGCAATATCACTTGGCAGAAGAAACTTCTGGACAGTGTAAAGATGAATCTTTTTTATGACTCTTGGAGAGGTCCCCAGCAAGGAAATTGCTTCCTGCTTGATTGGGATCTCAGCTCAAAAAGTCCAGAATTCCCCACGGATCTTTGCCTCAGCTTTTTTCTTACCCAGCATCCACTGCTTCCAACCATCATTGCTGTCACTCAACTTCTTATTGCAAAATTTCATCTTTTCTTCTTGCAACCCATCCTTATAAATGTCTCAAATGTACAGACTTTCTACTTTTGCAAAGGTGTGGGATGGGGATGGGCTTGTGTTTCCTTATAATTCTACAACATTCATTTTCAATTATTTGGTGGCATTTTTAATTTCATTTACATTTTTGCTGTCAATGTATATTCGTTTTTGGCCATGTTTACTTCATTCTGCATAGGTTTGGGTCTTTCCATTCTCCTCTATATTTATCATATACAATATTTCTCACTGTACAAAGATATTATGTAATATTCATTTATCACTTTGTTTACTTATTACCCAAAAGGAATCTCCTTTCTTTCCAGCTGTTTCCTATTACAAAAATTGCTGCTATTATTATCATGGTATCTATGGGAATTTTTATTATTATAAGTTACTTCTTTGAGGTAATGATGAAGATTGAGACAAAGACCATAGACATTTTAAGTCACTTTATGTGTATAATTTCAAATTGCTTTCCAAAATTTACAGTAACAATACATTAATGAGTATATATTTTGACCTGCCCTCAAACCCTGAATACTCCTATTTTTTATCATTGTTTCAAATATTCTAGGGAAGAGAGGTAAAACTTCAAGCAGTTTGGACTTATATTTCCATTTTTAGTGATTTGGAACATCCTCTTACATGGTTATTAATAGTTTGTAATTGTTATTAGAACTATTTAGTAATGTCTTTTTACCATTGAACAACTGGGGAATAGCAATAGATAGGTGGATGGATAGATATTGTCATTCCCAATAGATGTAGGTTAAAATAACATTAATAAATAGGTCTCATCATTTTATGTAAATCTACATACACACACACACACACACACACACACATCCCAAGTACATCTACCATTTCCTTGAAAAAATTATTGTTCATTTCTTTTGTGAGGCCCAGCAACCTTGGTTATGCTTTATAGAGATAAAGTTTATAGGTAGCCATTTTCCTCATGGATATGGTATAGATATATATTAATCTATCTATATCTATATCTGTATCTCTATACCTCTAAATATTGAGAAAGAAAAAGAGGAGGAACTGTTTTTTGTGGTAGTTTTTACCATTGACCTTTTGGGGGAATGAATATATTATATTTCTATTATATTATATAATTATATAATGTATACAATATAAACTTATAAAGTAAATATATTTGTTTGTTTTTTATCTATATAGCTTGGATAACAAAACTTTTTTGGAGAAATTTGTTATGAAGTGTTTTTTTTCTCCATTCAGCTGCTTCCCTTCTTCACCTAGATCAGTGATAGGAAACCTTTTAGAGACAGAGTACCAGGCCTCATTCTTACCCCACCCCAGACCAAGTGCTGTGCCTATGTCCCACCCAGAGACCACGTTCTCAGTCTCTCCCTATACTGAATGCCTGCTTCTCCCCTTACTCCACCCAAGGGAGGTAGGTAAACTGCTTCTTCCCTTACTCCACCCAGGGGAGTGTTGGGCACGGTGACAGGTAACATATTCAGGCTTGGGGAGAGGGAGAGGAAAAAGGTGCAAGCACTTGTCTCCCTTCTGGTTATGTGAGCTATGATTGCCTCAAACTAGAAAAAAAAAAGCTCCAGTTCATAGGAAAACCCCTTATTTATAGGAAAATATAATCTTCAGATTAAATGACATCATCCTAATACATTTATCTCATTATGTTCCAGACTTCCTGAAGGAGGTATCCTCCAAAATGAGCTTTTTTAGCAAATGGTCAAGTGTTGAAGTCAGGTTTTAATTTGGATACAGGGCTGATTGCTACTTCTGATAAACCACTATTGTGTTTTCCAGAGCTTCTAGCCCACCTGTTCTCCCTTTGAATGCAAGTTGAATAGGCTAGTAAGAAGTGAGGGGACTAAGAAAGCAAATTAAACCCAAGTTTGCTTGTGAAAGAAACTAGGGAAGAGGGTTGTAGAACAGTTAAGAGCCCATTAGCCTAGCCTTGGGTTCATAAAACTTATTCCTATATCACTAGACTACAGTTTTGAATGTTTTTAAAATACAAGCCCAAAAGACACATTCTCAAATCCCCAAAATACTTTGTATAGTAAAGATACTGGTTGCTTATGATAGTAAAGATGTAAGTTATTTGTCTTATCAGGCCAAAGGTAATTAAGAAGCCAATCCATTGTAATTCTGAATGGGGTGAGGGAATATTATCCTGCAAGGGATTCTGTCTTGAAGAGACATACTTACTGTCCTACTGGGGAAAAGAGAAAGGAAGCAGCCCAGCTGTGCCTTCCTCCAGCTTTCTAGTTAGGAATTCTGGCAAACTCTATGCTACAGGGAAAGGCACACTGGGTCCTTGGAGCACTGGATCCTTGGCATGCATTCCCACAGATGGGTCTAGGCATGCCATCTCTGGCATGCATGCCATAGGTTTGCCATTACGGACCCATATGCATTAGTTTTGTTTATGCAGATTTTCTGTTTTATGAATCCACAATTATCTGTTATCTTTAATAACTGTCTCTATCTCTTATTTATTTCCTATAGCCTACTCTTAGCTTTTAAAGGTATATTATATGCTTTTCTTCTAAATGCTTAATGAAAAAATCTTTACTGTAAGATTATGTGTCCATTTAAAATTTTTTGTAGAATATGACATAAGATTTATTTCACTTTTGGCATATTGCTTTTCCAATAATCCTTTATGAAATAAGTTCCTTTGAAAGTAATTTATGCTTTTTGAAATATTGAATCCTGGGTTATTGAGTTACATTGTTTCTAATTCTCCTTTGTCTATTCTATTCCATTGATCTACTTCTTGATTTTTAAGCAATATTAAATGATTATTATAATTGCTGCTTTATAATATAATTTGAGACGCAGAATAAATATTCCTCCTTGGTTCTTACTTTTTTAAAATTATTTATCTTTTTATTCTAGATAATTTATTTCTCCAAATGAAATTATTGACTCCTTCCTAAAAAGATAAAAGGATCAAATATGAACCAGACAACCCACTTCAGAGTGACAGAATTCCTTCTCCTGGGACTTTCTGATGACCCCAAGATACAACTACTACTCTTCATATTAGTTTTGGGGGTGTACTTAGTTACTGTTCTTGGAAACCTGCTTCTTATCTTTCTGGTTCTCACTGATACCCAGCTCCATACACCCATGTACTTTTTTCTGTGCAATTTATCTACAGCTGACCTCTTTTTCTCTACCAACATTGTTCCCCAAGCTCTAGTTCACATGTTATCCAAAAGAAAGGTCATTTCCTTCATAGGATGTGCAGCTCAGCTGCTTCTCTTCCTAATTTTTGGATGTACACAATGTGCCTTGCTAGCTGTAATGTCTTATGACCGATATTTGGCTATTTGTGATCCCATGCACTACTCTCTTATCATGACAGGCAGGTTATGTTGCCTCTTATCTTTGGGGTGCTGGATCAGTGGTTTTCTAGTTTCAATTGTGGACACTACATTCACATTACACCTACCCTATCAAGGAGACAATAAAATTTCTCATTTCTTTTGTGAGGCTCCAGCAATCTTGGCTATTGCATCTGGAGATACCCATAGCTCAAAGATGGCCATTTTCCTCATGGGTGTGGTGATTCTTCTTGCACCTGTGTCCTTGATCCTGGTTTCCTATGGCTCTATCATAGTGACTGTCATCAGGATGAAGACAGCTTCAGGGAGGCTCAAGGCATTTTCCACTTGTGGCTCCCACCTTTTAGTGGTTATCCTTTTTTATGGAACAGGAATCATGACTTATATGACACCCAAGTCCTCTAAGGAGCAGGGGAAACTGGTGTCTGTGTTTTATGCTGTGATAAACCCCATGCTTAACCCCCTTATCTACAGCCTACGGAACAAAGATGTGAAAAGAGCTTTCAGGAATGCAACCAACAGAGGGAAAATCTGTAAACTCTGAGCCTCACAATTTAATTGTATTCATCAAAACATTTCATTTCAAAAATTTGTTGTATCACAACTAGCAACACCAGCAGCAGCACCACCACCACCACCATAATTTTATAGATATAAAATGCATTTCCCCTCATGATTGGTAATAGAGAATGCATCTTGATATTGTATTATAAAGGTATAAAGACTTTTTGCATATCATATACCTACAAATCACTTAACCCTGTTTGTCTTAGTTTTTTTCATCTCTAAAATGAGCTAGAGAAGGAAATGGCGAATCATTCCAATGTCTTTACCAAGAAGACCCCTAAAAGGGACACACAGAGTCAGACATAATTGAAATGACTAAACAATAATAAGGACAGTAAAGTGGTACAGTATACAGAGCACTAGGCCTGGAGTCAAGAAGATAAAAGTTCAAATCCAGCCTCAGACACTTATTAGTTGTTACCTCCAACCTCATCTCCTTCATATGTAAAATAAGCTAGAGAAGGAAATGGCAAAACTTTCTAGTATCTTTGAAAAAACCCCCACCTCAAATGAGAATGTGAAGAGTTGGATACAATTAAAACAACTGAACAATACCAGCAACGTGACTTAGATGTGAGATGATCCATCTATCACTCTAGAAATCTCCAGTAATATGAAGTATTCAAGGATAAGTTTTGTTAATGTAGAGTTATCATGGCTCCTGGACATTTTGCACTAAATTTTAGGGAGAAAGAGTAATGCTTCATGTTAGGAACCATAAAAGGAAGACTTTTGAAAAACTAATGGGATTTAAAAAAAATAAAGCATGAATGAAAAACATAACATGATAATCATTAATGTATAGTGTTCTATATGTATTCAGTTAATCATTATGTTCTTTCTAGGTAGGACAATATCACAAATGCTGTGTTCAGGAATACAGTATCTGGAACACAGTAGATACTCCATCAGTGCTTGTCAACTTATTGACTTAATATTGATAAGCTGTTATGTCCAAAGGAAAGTAACAAAAATGACAGAGAGGAAAATGTGCATAGTAATAGTTCTAAAAATGTTTTTAGAAAACATGTCAGAGGACCAAGCAAGAGATAGAAAACATTATAAAATGAATGACTTTTATTATATCAAATTAAAAAGGTTTTGTGCAAACAAAACCAATGCAACCAAAATTAGAAGGAAAGCAACAAACTGGGAGAACATTTTTATAACAAAACTCTCTGACAAAGATTTAATTTCTCAAATATATAAGGAACTGAGTCAAATTTACAAAAAAATCAAGCCATTCCCCAATTAACAAATGGTCAAGGGACATGCATAGGCAGTTTTCACATGATGAAATAAAAACTATCAATAAGCACATGAGAAAGTATTCTAAATCCCTCCTGATTAGAGAAATGTAAATTAAAACAATTCTGTGGTACCAATTGATACTTAACAGATTGGCCAATATGACACAAAGGAAAGTGATAAATGTTTGAGGGGATGTGTCAAAATTGGGACTCTAATACACTGATGGTGGAGTAGTGAATTGGACCAACCATTCTGGAGGGCAATTTGTAACTATGCACAAAGGGCTTTAAATAATTGCCTGCCTTTGGCTCAGCCATACCACTGCTGGGTTTGTACCCCAAAGAGATAATAAGGGAAAAGACCTGTACAAAATTACTCTTTGTGGTTGCAAAAATTTGGAAAATGAGGAGGTGCCCATTGATTGGGGGAATGGCTGAACAACTTGAGGTATCTGATGGTGATAGAATACTATTGTGTTCAAAGGAATAAAGAAATGGAGGAATTCCATGTGAATTGGACTGACTTCCAGGAATTGCTGCAGAACAAAAGGAGCAGAACCAGGAGTATATTGTACACAGAGACGGATACACCGTGGCACAATCTAATGTAACAGACTTTTCTACCAGCAGCAATGCAATGACCCAAGACAATCCAGAGAAACTTGTAAGAAAGAATGCTATCCACATCCAGAGAAAGAACTGTGGAACCAGAAATGCATTAGAAAAATATATACTCAATCACATAGTGCAATAGGGATCTGATTAGGGTTTTGATGGGTCACTCCATCCATCACTCAATTGCAAGGATTACTCAATTGCAAATATGAATAAATTAGAAATATGTTTTGAACAATGACACATATATGTAAGGATAATAAAAAGGAAGATAGATGGGTTGTAACAGGGAATGGAGAAGGTGAAGGTACAGAAGGGATAAAGAGAGCTGCTGAGGTAGAGGAGAGAGAACCACTGGAGCTG
The DNA here is from genome assembly GCF_027887165.1 of Monodelphis domestica. Lineage (NCBI taxonomy): Eukaryota > Metazoa > Chordata > Mammalia > Didelphimorphia > Didelphidae > Monodelphis > Monodelphis domestica. Next base: position 431,957,873 of record NC_077227.1, read on the forward strand.
AGAGATGGTCTGTGAAATTCTCTTTCCTTCACACTTCAAACCCATGAGAGAGGTATCCCTGAGCTGATGTTGTGGCAAGGATGAACAGAGGCTGTGTCTTAATAAGTAGGCTTCTGGGGGATTAAGGAGTTCACTTGTCCTCAGGACTTGGCTGTGCCTGAGCCCCTAGAAGCTCTACTTGTTAGGTAGACTGACTGTCCCTGTTGTCTCTTTATTGATTAGTCGAGGCTAAATGGCCAGTCTAGCCTCACATCCTCTCTTTTTCCTAAACTACAATGACTAGAATCTGACTGAGTTTCTTCAGAACATGGTTGGTTTAATAGTTCAAGTAACAAAGTGGGGGGGGGGGGAATAGGTCTGTGAGAATAGGAAACCCTACAGGTTGTCTCTTCCTTCTCTAGCCAAGTCAAATGGCTCAGGTTTCAGCATCTCCTTTTCTCCTTCCTCTCTAATCACTTCATGATCCTATTCTAATCAGGTCACTAGCATTCTTCTTGAGAAGGTAAAGGGATGGGATGGATCTTCAGGGTGACCCTGTGAGGTTCAAGGGATAAGCACCCTCCAGGAGCAGTTGTTCTTTTGCTTTATTTAATCAATGATCTAAAGATGTCAGGAATTTTCTGTCTTTAGGGAAAGGGCAATGGAGGCAAGGCTCTGTCACTACAGGTTGGGATCTCTGGCTTTGTTCCTTGCTCCTGTCTCTCTGGAGTTCACAGGGCATAGACCCATTTTTAAGATTTTAATCCCACAAGTCCTTTCTGCTCCTCCAACTGCCACTTCCCCTCCTGGCAACATTCTAAAAATGGTTTCTCAGTTTCAGTTTTCCTTTCCACATATATAACCCAGTGTAATTGCTTCTTGGCTTTTGCAGTGGGGAGGAGAGAGTTGGGGAGAGGGTAATTATAATCATGTAACCATGGAAAAATATTCTAAATAAAAATTTTAAAATTAAAAAAAAAGAAAAAATGTCAGAGGAGATTTACTTCAACTTGTAGCTATATAGCCTTGAGAAGTAGTCAAGCCAATATTTGGCTCAATATCTTAAGACAGTATGTTACAGTTTTAGACAGCTCTAATTGTGGGGAAGTTGTGGTTTTTTTTTTTCATATAACTAGCCACCTGCCTTTCTGCATACTCTGTCCATATTTTGTAATTCTTTCTGCTCATCAAGCAGAATAAACTTAATTCCTACTCCATATGAGTCTTACAAACATTGGAAGACAACCATCATATCTCTTTCAGCTAGATTTGTGCCTCTTCTTACTAAATGCCTCTAGTTCTTTAAGCTTCCATTTCACATAATTGAGTTATATCAGTTTCACACATCTTTGCAGACAAGTTATTTCTAACAATCTACCCTAATTTTGGTCTTTTCAATAGATAATTTAATACAAATTCAGTACATAAAATTTCATCTTAAACAATTTAGCCCATTTCTTTAGCTTGTGACTTTTTTCTTGAGTCCTCATGTTAGTGGTCAGGACATTATTTATCCCTCTCAGTTTTCTATCATCGGAAAGGTTGATAAGCATCCCTCCATCCAAGTAATTGATTAAAAGAAAAATAACACAAGGACATAAAATTATGACACTACAGTAAAACTCATCTGTAAATTGTCATTAATTTATTATTTATAATTTTTTAACCCAGGCACTCAACTAGATTTACATACAGCTCACTATTCTGAGATTTAACTGCCATTAACCCCCTTGTCCATATAAATAGCTTGAAAAATGCTTTCCTGAAATTATGTATCTACATATAACTTGACCAAATAATTAAGTGGAATTTTATTGACATTATTTTCATTTTCTCAGACTTATTTTATCAACATCTTTCTTTTTTATAGCAGATTCAATATTTAATACACCTCTCTCATTCCACTAACCAGAAAGTTGTATCAAGTAATCAAAGGAACAGAAAAACAAAATGAAAAATGCAATTCATGAATAGCATCCAACTTAACAATTGCACCTGATAGTATATATAATATTCCATGCCCATATTTACTGATATCTGCTAATATGAGACAGTAGCACATTTCTCAGCTTTTCCCTATGCCCATGTTAGATTATCATATATTGTTAAATTTTAGTTTTTGGTTCATTCCACTTACTTTTTCTCATTGTATAAATTGTTTTGTTAGTTATGTTTATGTCAGTATGCATTCATTCACATATCTTGTGCTTTTGCAAATTATTTATATGGATAATTTGTTAGTACAATAATTGCTTTCCTACAACTAAATTGCTTTCCTAAAGGAAATTAATGAGAATCTACTTTCTTTACAATTACTTCCTACCAGAAATGTATATATATATATATATATATATATATATAAAATACATTGATATAAGTATACTGGGAGTTAAGATGGTAGAGTAGAAGATGCTTGCTGTCCTGATTCTTACACAAATACATAAGATGGAAAATAAATCACCTCAAAACAAAGGAAAATAGGATGAGTGTGTTTCACTGGAGTAAGCAGCATAGCATCTATGGAAATAAGCAGAACTTGTACAAGCCCAATGCACTTTTACTTCACCATAGACAATGAAGCTACAAAAGGTAAATGAAACTAGACTGAACCACTCAATATGGGTATAAAATGCAGAGAGCAGGAACCTATGTATTCCCAAGTGGTAGCAGAGCACTTGAGATAGCAAAGCAGCAGAGTGGGTGACTGGCACAACCTAAGCAAATAGCAAAGGCAGAGACTGCAGAAAACTTATTCAATCTTCTGTGGCGGCAGAGCACTTGAGGCAACGTAACGGCATAATGGGGGACTGGCCCAGCCTAAGTCTCTCCAGATGAGTAGCAAAGGCTGAGCCTATAGAATACCAACTCATTCCCACATGTTGGAAGAGTCCCTGAGTCAGTAAAGAGACAGAATGCCTGAAGTACCAGACCCCAGAGTAGGGACCTTTAATAAAATTCACAATGGCTTTTGATCAAACTGCTGCCCTGAAAATTTAACCCTTCACAGTCTTTTTGTTAAAACACAAAACACTTAGTTTATTATTAGGAAAATATGGATAGGAAATAGGAAGGAGGAAAGTGAAAGTAATCTTACAATAACTTGTAACTCTACCCCAGATCCCAATCATAACTAAAGTTCTCTAAAAAACCCTATATCTATCTGCCTCAGAGGGCAGTATTTTCTGCTAGGCCGAAGCCCTCGCCTACTCTCCTATTCTCACTATCTAATAATATAATCTACCTTAATTATCATACATATATAATAATTAATATATAATCTACCTTATCTACTCACGTTATTAGTAATAAATAAGATTATTAAGGCCTTAAATCCATTTCTCAATCTCCTCACAATCCCAGAGAGAGCAAGTTACACACTCCTCTCTCTAGAGGACCCAGAGACCAAAAGCCCTCTGCAACTATCTCCAACTCACTAACTCCCCTCCCCCACACCCTTCTAACTGTCACTAACTGACAAGCAGCACAGCAGGGGGTCTCTTAATGAAAAATATTGCTCCTTTTCCTCTTAAATATAAAAAAGGAGAAACTAATAAAAAAACTCTCTTAACACCTCTGATGAACCAACTTTGAGATTCTCTCTTTCTAGCTCCTGATTTCAAATATACGCATATCATTAAACATCAAGATCATACATTTACACTGATGAATATAACTTGTGAACATTTCAAATGACTTTCTTTCTTAAGAAAACAAACCATGAAATCTAGGATCAAAAAGGTATATATATATTCTTATAAACACATTAGACAATATCCGGTATTCTAGTGAAAAATCAAATAGATCACATTCCCATTTATTTAGTCATTTTTAGTAATTTAGTAATTTTTAGCAAATTTTAGTATTTTAGTAAAATTTAGTAATTTAGTAATCTTCTATGCCTCTAAACCTCTGAGGAAAAAGAGAAAGTGAATAGTCAAAGCTTACAACTGAGGATGTATTTTTGAGTTACTTGCACTAAAATGTCCTCTTGATAACACCTGATAACCATCCTAAATAGAAACAGAATCCCATATTTACCTTAATGAGGAGGAATCCTCTAGAGTCTATTAGATGCTCCAGAGATAGGCTCATATCATAGCTCATTAAACTGGGACAGTCCTCAAAGAATCAGTGCTTATTAGGAGAAGTACTCTGAACCACCAAGTATATTTGCTAAAAGGAAGGGCTGAATGAAGTCATTTTTCTATTCTTCTTCTCCCTTTTCTATTTTGCTTCCTGCTTCCTGTCTCAATGATAAGACTTTGAAATGTGCTATCTAACTGCTGGACAAGATTGCTGTGCTTTCTATCCTACCCAGAAGCGCCTTTTCAGCTCTATGTTCTAAATTCTGCATAATTAATACAGACTCACTATGAGACATTTTCCTGGTCTTTTCTGCCATTCAGGTGAGAATGTTAGGTTTGGAGCAGAGAAGAGGCAAAGTAGACAGGCTTTCTGAAAAGGGGGGTGAGTTTGATATTTCATGTTTAAAGGGGATTTAAATTTAGCATCTCCCTGACTTAGTACTTTTTCATTTTGCGAATACTTCTCCACCTAATCTGACATGCCAGCATTCTCCCCTTGGCAATTCAAAACAGGCAGGTAAGTTTTCATATGGGATCTGTGTCTTCCATCACCTGAAAAAACTCCTCAGGAACTAGTTTGGGATGAATCCTGAGTGATAACTTGCATAAAATAAAAAATTCCTTTGACACAGAGAGTATGTGGATGATATTTATTTTATCCATAATTAGGAAAGGTTGAGCTGTGTCTAGAGTGCTAGACTTGGAGTTAGGAATAAATGTTCAAATTCTGCCTCAGACTCTTAATTATGTGACCCTAGACAAGTTTTTTAGTTTCTAGCTCCCTCAATTTCTTTATGTTAAAATAAAGATAGAAATAGTAATCCCCTGATAAGATTATTATGAATATTAAGTGAGAAAATCTAGTAAAGTGTTTTGCTAACCTTGAAATCTTCAGTAAACATTAAATATTATTATTGTGATAAAAACTGACCTAGAATGGAATAATAGCTATAAGCCAAGAAGAGAGAGGAATTATTTCCCCATCTTCACTAAAAAAGTACCCTCCCTCACACAGGAATGGTGATGATCTATGAAAGAATCACTGAAAATCTAACACCCAGAATGTAATTGTAGAAATTAAAGAAGTAATACTGAGGCATTAAGTGCTTAGTGGATAGAAAGCCAGACCTAGAGATGGGAGAGCCTGGGTTCAAATCTGGTCTCAGATGCTTCCTAGCTTTATGACCCTTGGCAAGTCACCTAATACCAACTGTCTAGCCTGTTCTGCCCTTCTGCCGTGGAACTGACAGTATTTATCCTAAAACAAAAGGTAAGGGTGTTTTTTTTAAATGAGAGATTTATTTATTTAATCCTTTGTTAGACCAGCTATAGAGAATCATAGGATATATTCTGTTTCTAATTGGGGTGTTTCAGTGTCTAAGGTAGTCAATGACAATGAAAAGAGAACTGGCTCTAGAGTCAGTGAAACTGGATTCAAATTTCAGCACTGATGGTTACTACTTCTATAACCCCAGGAAAAATATTTAACAAGTCTGGCACTCACTTTCCTCATATAGAAAATAATAGATTTAAGTTAGAAAGAAGGAGTAAGTAAGAATTAAGTAAGAAAGGACCAGTTGAACTCTCCAAATTAGAATCATATAACGAACTCTGTTATCTCATACAGATCTAAGGAAATCAGGATTCTGTCACTATCTAGAAATTCCAGGATCCAAACCTCAGCTAGCTGATCACTATCTATTGGCAAGATTGTATTGGTCAGAACCAACTACTTTAAGGAAATTCTAATTTTCCTCCACTATCAACATCTATGGACATCATAGTTTTTATTCAGAATCTTTAACTATGTTTTCATGAAAAAACTCAAACTTATTGTGATGAATTCTGAGACACCTTGACCAGGCCTTTAAACTATTTTTGTACCTAAAATGTAAAGGAGAACGTGAGGGCAATTTGGGAGTAATTAGCTTCTGTGTTGCATTCTCATACTGAAGCCACTTCCTTGTTTTTAGAAATCAATGATTGGGATTAAGGCATAGATATCAAGGTTACCAAATTCTTATAAAGATAAATTTTCAGTGGAAAATTGAGATCCAAAAGATCTAGACTAACTAAAACAAAGGAACAAATAAAAAAAACATGAAATGCAATAAACACAAATACATAGTCAATGGAATTTTAGTAGCATGGGTTTCAGAGTAAGAAAGATACTTCTGGGAACCGAATCTTATAATGATGATAATCTGAAGCATAGTCAGAGGATGGTGAGGAATCTGACAAACATATTATATTACAGAAATATTTAGAGTGGAAATATAAGTTTTAAAGAACACTTTGGTAATTTGGTGGATGAGAGAATGGTTGCTAAGTGCCTGACATTCATTAGATGAGTTCTGAGGTTCCTCCCATCTCAGTAATTGAATAGTTTTGTGAATTTGCTCTTCTTTTCACAATTATTTCACAGAGGAGTAATACAAGTTGGACATTTATCTTCCGGATTTACATTTTTGGGCTCTGATACCCTGAACACAATCAAGCCCTCAGGTTGGTAGCTTTAACAATTGGAAAAGGGTTAAATGGAAATGGAAATACAAAAGGATCAAATATAAAAGTAGGGTCAGGAACAGAACCTGAACATTCCAAATTGTAATTTCATCTATAACAGTCGCATCTTATTTCTTGGTCAAGAAGTTAAGATTTTGTAATGGAGCAAGAAGTCAGGAGAATCAAATTTAATTAAGTTGTACTACTTAGGGATACTATAAAGATGAGTTAGTCTGAAATTTATAATATTATAAAGAAAAGAAATATATTTCTTTCAGACAGTGACATTTTTCAATAAAAAGATAATATTTGTTTTGATAAGAGGGAACTAGATGGAAGGGAATGTAGACTTATTTGCTTGAATTGGCAATCAGTTCCAAGGGATGGCATATTATTTATAGATTATTAACAAATTGCAATGAAATGTTATTAATGAAATTCATTTAGAAATCAAGGGTTTAGAATTTGGATGTCAGTATTTAATAGCAATCATTATCATTGGTACTTAGGTTCACATACCTGGACTCAGATGCATATTCTAAAATGGTACAATTTCTATAAGTCATAGAATAAAACATAGTTGCAATCATCAGAATAAAACCAAATAACACCCTAAACTTGAAAAAGAAATTATATTTTTCAGTGATTACTGGTACTAAAGAAATTTGGATTTAATTAGATGAAGTTGGGAATTAGAACCAGTTTTGGGGGAAAATTTTAAAGGTATTATTTTAGATGTAGGACCCTTATATGATGACAGCACTATTTACTTTTTTTATCTAACTGTACTTCAAAATATGAGTCCTCTCAATAATCTCTGACTTTATTAAATCACTTGCATTAAGATCAAGCAGAAACAGATGAGAAAATAGAATCATGAAAAGTGAGACAAAGAGATAGAAAGAGATAAAAATTGACCATCCTATGGGATTAGAGAGGAAGTGCTAGGGAAGAGAAAATAGATCAGATGACCTCACAGATCCTCATGTAGTGATAATCTGATTGCTATTTTCAGTGAGCATCAGGAAGAGTGTCACAGTGGCTGAAGGAGCAAGGGCAGAGAGTAACTAGAATTTTTAAATTTATTTGTGAGTTTGGTGTTAGCTACACTGGGGAATGGACACATAGCTCCTCAGAAGATATAAGGTATTTTCATATTTATTATCTCCTTAGATCCTTGGGAAGAGATGGAATTCATATGAATAATGGTCACCAACTTCAATAATTAATTCTTGTTAAATGTGAGTGTAAATTTAAATACTCTAAAATTCTTTTGATGTGCTCCCATAAAATATTAATTGACAAGGAGCCACCCATGAAATTCAAGGCAAAAATGTTTCTTTCTATGATAAACTGATCTACAGTATCATGGAACAGAATATTGAAAACAGGGTTCTATGATTCCTAATATGGGAATTACTTCAGGAAAATAATGGTCTCAGCAAACCACAACCTTGCTTAGGACTTCTTCTTGGTAGTGGGTCCACTTTTTCCAATTCATTTCAATTGTAGGTTAAATACTGTAAACCCATCATTTCTACTCTGTTCTCAAGATTCTGTTCCATGATACTGTAGATCAGTTTATCATTTCATCTTCTCAAGAAACATTTTTGCCTTGAATTTCATGGGTGGCTCCTTGTCAATTAATATTTTATGGAAGCAGGTCAAGAAAGGATATCTCGAAGTGGTTTTTGAGTTTGTCACCTTGATTCCCCTCTATCCGAAGGAGAGGAAGAGAGATGGTAAGTGATTTTCCCCAGATCATACCAGTAATAAATAGCAAAGGGATATCCTCTAACTCCATATCCAGAACACTTTCTGCTTTGCCATGTGTCAGAGGATAGTTTTGTAGAAACTGTCATAGACTCCATATAGATTCCATATTGACCGTAGAATACTTTCTCTAAAATGGGCTCCCCTTTTCCATCTGGGGAGCATATTGGTTCAGAGCAATACCTTCAAACTTATATTAAGAAAACCTACCATGAATATCAACATTTCTGGAAAACAAACTTTATAGAATCTGAAACAATAATTCACATTCAGCCAGCATAGCCAGTGTCTGTTTCCATTAACTCTGGAATATGGATAAAGAGAGCAAGATAGACTCAGACAATTAAAATACTTTTGTAGCTGGAGGTCTCAGTGGAGTTTTTCTTCAGTGCAGTGATATAATATATGTCACCATCCCCTGAGTGTCCTTTAAGTATTCTCTTGGTTTATCTAATATCACTGAAGATTTAGCAAACTTTGGGAGTTTCTGTCTTCAAATATTTCCATAGACCTTCTCTGAGGTAAAACAATGGTCTCAAAAATGTTGATTCAGATCTTCATTAAATTAAGGCAGGACACTAGATCACCTATTCATACATCCACCAAGTTAAATTATGTAGGTACTTTGAGCAGAACTTTGTAATAGAGGTAGAGGATCCATAAAGTATAGATAAAACCCAGTCTCTCCCCTTGAGGATCTTTTACTCAATTTACAGGTTAAGATTGTAAAATAAAAAAGCAAAACACAATTTTACATGATTATGGCAAAACAAAGTCATATATGAAAGCAGAGAGTAAAGTACATCATTAAGCAGAGGTTTCAAAGAAACCATCAAGTAATAAGTAGTATTTGAGTTGATGTGTCAGTCAGAAAAAAATTTGTTAAGCAATTACTCTACATCACGTAGCAGTGCTTTTTGTACAGAGCAAAAGTCAACTATGTGACAGCCCTATTCAATAAACTCATGAAGTTGCCTATTACCCCCAGGAACAAATGTCAAATCCTCTGTTTGACATTCAAAACCTTTGCCTGCCTTTTCAGTTTACTTACACACATACATTTTTCTAAACAATGATACTAACCGTCCTTTTATTCCTTGAATGAGGCACTCCCTCTCCCTACAATGGGCATTTTCACTGACTATATCTGATTCTTGGAAAGCTTTTTTTCCTTATCTCCATTTCCTGGTTCCCCTGACTTCTTTCAAGGTTTAACTAAAATTCCATATTCTACAGGAAGTGATTTCCAAAATATCTTCTAAGATCTTCCTCTTGTTGATTATTTCCTTTTTTCTATATATATAACTTACTTGTCCATAGTTGTTTATATACTGTCGCCTCCATGACTACTTCAAAGCAAGAATTCTTTTGCTTTCCTAGCACACAATACAGTGCCCATCATAGAAGTGACCCTTAAATGTTTATTGAATGACTGATAGACAACAGCCTTTGATCTCTAGAAACTTATAGTCCAAAGGAGGAAATACTATGCAAATAACTTTTCAAACATTCTACATACAGGATAAATAGAAAATAATCAAGGTATGGTAGGCACTAAATTTAAGGGAGATCATGAAAAACTTCTTGTAGAATGTGGGATCTTATTTGGAACTTGAAGAAAATGAACGAAATTAAAAGGTGAAGATAAAGAGTAAGAACAAAACACTCAGAGATGGAAGATGGAGTACCCTGATTGAGAAATAGCAAAGAGGTCAATGTCACTGGTTTGGAGAATTTATTGGGGGGTGAGGCACATAATGAATAAATAGATAGATTAGTATTAAATAGGCAAAGAGAGGAAAAGTGGGGTGATCATTGTTAGTCTTTAATTGGTGTTCTTTGTAACAAGACTTTTTGACCAATTACTAATCAAGCATATAAACACAAATGAAAGGAAAGTAAGCTCAAGGCAGAGATTACCAGTATCATTCTGCCTTGTTCCAAGGGATAATTCCTAATCCTTTTCTCTCCTCCCTGGAACATTGCATTGTCTGACAGAAGACTTTTGCTTGCCATTAAGAATCAGAAGCTAGCAAAGTCATTTCTTGTCTACTATACCATTATATGTCATACATTGGCTTATTTTAAGTATTTTCAAATGCTTTTGAGCTATCAAACAATGAAATGACTTTCTTCTGTTAGGGTGCACTTCTCATCAATGAAAATGACTTTTTGAAATGTTATCATGGTGGTTATTGAAGGTTAGGTGGATGGTTGGACCAGATGGCATCTCAGGTCCCTTTCTATACAAGATTCTATGATGCTAAGATTACATCCCTACAACAAGTATCTGTGGGCTCCATTCAAAAGAAGCAGGAAGATCAAATATGAACCTGAACAACCAGACCTGGGTGACAGAATTTCTCCTTCTGGGGCTTTCTGATGACCCTCAGACTCAGCTGCTGCTCATTATATTGTTCTTAGGGGTCTATTTAGGTACTGTACTTGGGAGCCTACTTCTCATCTACCTGGTTTTAACTGACTCACACCTCCACACACCCATGTACTTTTTCCTTTTCCACTTGTCTCTGGCTGACCTTGGTGTTTCTACCACCATTGTTCCGCAAGCCCTTTTCCACATGCTGACCAGGAAGAAGGCCATATCCTTCATGGGCTGTGCTGCTCAGCTTTTCTTTACCCTCCATTTTGGATCTACACAGTGTTCACTATTAGCTGTGATGTCCTATGACCGGTATTTAGCGATCTGTGACCCCATGCATTACTCTCTCATCATGACAGGGCGACTCTGTGGACAATTGGCATTGGTGTGCTGGGTCTGTGGTATTGTGGTATCCTCAGTTGATACTGTATTCACTCTCAGCCTCCCTTACCAGGGAGACAATAGGATTGCTCATTTCTTTTGTGATGCCCCAGTTATCTTGACCCTGGCATCAGGAGACACTCATAAAGCGGAAGTAGCCATTTTTTTCATGGGTGTGGTAATTCTGCTTACACCTGTATCCCTGATCCTGGTCTCCTATGGCTTTATCATAGTGACTGTCATCAGGATGAAGACAACCTCAGGAAGACTCAAGGCATTCTCTACCTGCGGCTCCCATCTCCTTGTGGTCATCCTTTTTTATGGGACACTGATAAGTTCCTTCATGACACCTAAGACCCTAAGGGAGCAGATGAAGCAGGTTGCTGTGTTCTTTGTTGTCATAAATCCTATGCTTAACCCTCTTATATACAGCCTGAGGAATAAGGAAGTGAAGAGGGCTTTCAAAACTGCAGTTAATAGGAAGTAACCCTCATCCTTGTGGTATAAGTACATTATATGCAAAATTTATCATTAAGCCCCTTTACAAAAAATAACCATTCCCCTGTGACTCTTGTTAGGAAATGCATAAAAATATTTTCCATTTATTTCTTATATATCTATATGCTATACCTTCTTGGAGCCACAGGTGAGAATTGGGTGAAAGTTGGATGCCAAAGATGGAAAAGGACTTGGCAAGCACTAATATCAGATGTGATAATTCCTCTTGGAAACCCTATATCCCCAGTAGCTGTAAACTGGTAAAATCTTATTGATGGACATTAAGCCTCAAATGCCTTAGTGACTTAGCATGGAATGTAAACTCCAAGCATGTAAAAACATCCCCTGCCAGAATGGGGAGATGTGAACAATTTCTTCTAATGGCTATGAAGACAGCTAAAGCAGGTGTTGTGAAGTATTTATAACTTAGACATCAGAGACCCCAAGGTCTTCTACTACATCAAGCCATTGCCTGTCATCCTGACTTTCCTAACTCTTGAAGAGAAAACTAGGCTGAAGTGCCTCACATAAATTCCCTTCACACACAAATCAAGACATCATCCTTTTATGTCACTGATCATCTTAGAGAAAAAAGAACAAGCAATAATTACATATTTACATATACATATATGCATATATATACACATTTGTATATATATGACTATATTTGTTTAAATATACAAGTATATTGTATTTATTGTACATCCCTACAGTGACTTAATTACTGTGAGAAGTTTGATATGATGCATCATCTCTGCAGAGAATTGGGTGGCATTTTTCTAATATGGAAAACTCAAGGAAGAGTTATGTGAAGATTAAATTAAATCTCTCCTCTGATTGTGAAGATTAAATTAACTCCCCTGTCCATTTTTTAGATGTAATCACCAAAAGTGTAAACACCCCATTCACACTTGAGTGGGGGAGGTCTGTGACCCACCTGTGTGATAGTGGGTGATGAATCAGAATCAAACTGACTGCAGCTTGGGCAGTCCTAAGCAAAGCTTCAGCTATAATTGGTAGATGTGAAAGTGGAAGAAGGCTCAGGAAGTGAAACAAAAGAAAGTGTATTTAAAAGGGACTTACAACTTCCTGGGAGAACTTCATCTTCTTCTGGAGTTCTGAGTTTGAGGCTGATGAAGAATCTGTTGACTGGACCTGAGACCCTGTACTTGGTGAAAGTGTTCTTAAATCTCTCCCTTTGGACTGACACATGGTAAATGAAAAGAGCTGACTCCTTTCCTAGATTTTCTAAAAAGACTAGCCTCAGGAGATATCTATCCTCCTGAGAGAGGCTCCCTGCATCCCCAGGGCGTCGGCTCAAAAGCTGAGACCTCTCCAGCTAAGGGCTAAACTACCCTGCCTGGGTTGAGCCAGGGTTTGGAACAAAATACTTAGAGCTTAGGCTAGATATCTTACCCTATCCTCTCTCTAATTTCCTACTTCATTCTTTCTATATTTTTAAAAATAAACTGTAAATAAAATCTCTTTGGAATTTCTGGTGACCCTATTCTTGAATAATGCAGTCCAACTTTTTATATAAAAATCCTAACCAAGCTTATCACAGAATTCCTGCCTCAGTAATTTCTTGGAAGAACCTACAGTATTTGGGGAGAGAATTGGTTGAGTTCTCATGTGAGGAGCTAGCTACGTGTCTAGCTGTTAGTTATGGCTATGATTTTACTGGGGCCTACTCTTACTACTGGGGACTACAGAAAATACATGATTTATTACTTATGTTTATTTGGGTATATGATTTGGGGTTTTGGTCTTACAAGATTATTTGCAAAAATGAATAATATGGAAATATAGTTTTTGTGATAATACATGTACAACCCAGATTGAATTGCTTGTCAACTCCAGTAAGAGGGAGGGAAGAAGGAAGAGAGACAACTTGAATCATATAACTTTGGAAAATTTATGTGGAAATTTGTTATTAAAATAAAATAAAGATAAAACATTTTTAAATGCCCTTATCTTTCATCTTGTAACCAATACCAAATATTGATTCCAAGACAGAGGAGCAATAAAGGCTAGGCAATGGGGGTTAAGTGCTTTTCTCAGGGTCACACATCTAGGAAATGTTTAAGTTAAAATTTGGATCCAGGAGCTCTTATCTCTAGGCTTGGCTCTTAATCCACTGAGTAATCTAACTGTCCCCAAGTAATCTACTTGTTTAGTGCAGTAACAATAAATCTGTCCAAAAATTATTTTATAGAACTAGAAAAATAATTTAAATATTAATCTTGAAGAACAAAACATCAAGAATATCAGGAAAAATGATGATAAAATGTTAAAGGAAAGTGGCCCAGGATTATCAAATCTCAAACTATATTACAAAGCAATTATCATTAAGACAGTCTGGTACAAACTTGAAATAGTGTGTTCAATTAATGAATTTATTAAATGCACAAAATGTAGTAATAAATGATGATAGTAATTTAAATTTTGATAAATCAAAAGATTCAAATTTTTGGGAAAAGAACTCACTATTTGACAGAAAAAAAACCTATTGGGAAAATTGGAAAATGGCATAGCAGAGCCTGGGAACAGATTAATAGCTCACATTGTATAATAAGATAAGGTCAACATGGGTACAAGATCTAAATATAAATGCTGAAACCATAAGCAAATTAAGGGAGTGTAGAAGAGTTTACCTGTATGATCTATGGAGAACGGAAGAATTTAGGACCAAACAAGAGACAGAAAGTATTCTAAAGTGTAAAATGGCTAATTTTGATTATAATAAATTTAAAAGATGTTGTACAAACAAAACCAATGCAACCAAGTTAAGAAGGAAAGCAAAAGACTGGGGAGGGGGGAGATTTTACAGCAAGTTTTTCTAATAAAGGTGATCTGGTACTGCTTTTTTTTTTCAGGTAATAAACCTTTATTAAGTGCTCCTTATGTTCTAAGCACTATACTAAATGCTGGGGATGCAAATTAAAACATGTGATTTATCAACTGTTTATTTAGGCATATGTTTGGGGGGTTTTGTTCTATAAGATTATTCGCTTACAAAAATGAATAATATTAAAATAATTTTCACGTGATAATCCATGTATAACCCAGATGGAATTGCTTGTTAACTCTGGGAGTGGGGAGAGATATAATATGGATCATATGATTTTGGAAAACTTATGTGGAAATTTGTTATTACATTTTTAAAAAAATTAAAAGATAGGGCGATCACAAATTACATTGCTCATCTAAGCAATTCTGGCTTGATATGGGCAGGAAAGTATGTTTTATTAATTATACTTATTAATTTTTTAAATTTTCAGTTAAAGTAAAGCAGGCAGATCTTCGTGTATGGGTCTTTAAGAAAAGCTATATATAAAATTGAGTAAAATCTGAGAACAAGGAAATAACTAATGTGGAATGATCAAGATTTAACCTTAAGGTGCCAACTTGTTGTTTTTTTTTACTATACCCTTAACTTCTGTATTAGAATCAATACTTACTAATGGTTCCATAGTAGAAGGGAGGTAAGGGCTAGATAACTGGGATTAAGTGACCTGCTCAAGGTCACACAGGTAGGAAGTATCTGAGGTGAGATTTGAACCTAGGACTTTTCATATCCAGGACTGGCTCTCTATCCACTGATTCACCTAGCTGCCTCCACAGTGTCAAAATTTAGAGGATAGTAACATCCTTCAAAAACAACTGAGCAATAATGGCACCTTATTAGTAAGAATGATTCCTTAAAATGAGAAGTTAACAGTGTGGCTGGTAATGCCACTTTGGATGAACCTATTTTTGACCTTCAGGTGTACCAGCCAATCCCAATCTCCACAAGCAGACTCTCCAGCACTGTCTAAAATGCATTTCCTTCTATATTCTAAAGGTTTATTTGATGCTGCCTCCAACCATAAAAACAGATAGTCACATGACTAGTAGGGAGGGATAGTTATTGGGAAATTGTCATAGTTTGTGGTGTGTGCAGTTAAAAATAATGAAAATAAAACATCACCTAGGAATAAGTATGGAAAAATTATCAGTACCACAACATGATAAACGTGAAAAAACTGGGGTATAAGACTGCTCTCCCAGAAAAATCAAGCTTCATCACTATATTGAGCAATTGTTAACTCATTTAAAATATGGATTTTTCCCATGCACATATTATTACAGTAGATAGAGTATTGTGCCACTGAAGGTATCACCAAACAAAAATATGTGTATATGTATGTATATAATATATATACATAATTTATGTATTTTGTGTTTCTATTTATCAGTTCATTCTCTGGAGATAGACATTCACAAGTTATTCTTTCAATATTAATTCGATGGCTATATATAATGATTTCTTGGTTCTATTCATTTTCTTCTTTATTTTATGTAGGACTTCCAAGTTTAAAAAAAAAAATTGTCTGCTCATCATTTCTTACAGTACAGTAGTATTCCATCACAACGATATACCACAATTTGTTCATCCATTCTCTAATTGATGAACATTCCCTCAAACTCCCAATTTTTGTCACCACAAAGACAATTGCTATAAATATTTTTGAACACATAAGTTCTTTTCCTTTTCCCCTTATCTTCTTGGGAGTCAGAAGAGAGTATTCAGAGTTTTATAACTCTGGGCATAATTTCACATTTTTCTACAAAATGATTGAATGAGTTCCAAGTTCCTTCAACAATGTATTAATGTGCTCATGTTTCCATATACCTTTCAACAGTTCTTATTTTGGCCTTTTGCCATTTAAGCCAATCTAATAGATATGAATGATATCTAAGAATTTTTAAATTTGCATTTCTCTAATCAGTGCTGTTTTAAATCCATTTCCGCAGGTCTATAAATGGCTTTGATTTATTTATCCAAAATACTGTTTCTTAACGTCCTTTGACCATTTATCAATTGGGGATGGTTCTTATTCTTATAAATTTGAAAAAGTTCTCTACATATTTTAGATATGAGAACTTTCTCCAAGAAACTATCTTTAAGCAGACCTGGGAAAACATTATACACAGTAGCAGAAATATTGTAAAATGATTATCTGTTAAAACTTGGCTACTCTCAGCAACAGGATGATCTGGGGCAATCCTGAGAGAATTGAGGAATGCTACCCCCCTTCAAAGAAAGAACTGCTAAGTCATCTTTCACATCAGTGTATTTATGGTTTTATTTAGAGGTTTGGGTTATATATGAATATGCTTTTACAACAATGACCAATACAGAATGATAATAAAAGTAAAATTTTTTAAAAAGAAAAAAGGATATATAGATCTTTCTTTACCTTTTAATTAAAATAACTAATTTAATATTTTAATTCATAGATCATTAAACATTTGGTAGAATTCACTTGTAAATCTGTCTGATCCTGACAGCTTTTTAAAAGGAAATTTATGGTTCATTAAATTTTTCTTTTCAAAAATTGACTTATTTAGGCATTTTATTTCCTTGGCTACATATTTTTTGTAGGCATTTTTCCATTTCAATTATATTGCTTTATTTGTTAGCATGTAATTGAACAAAATAATTGCTGGTAATTGCTTTAATTTCATCTTCATTTGATATCCCTTTCATCTTTAATGCTAGTACTTTGGTTTTCTTTTCTCTTTTTAAAAATCATATTAACCAATGCCTTATCTATTTCCTTAATGTATTTATACAATCCAGCTCCAAGTTTTATTTTTTTAATTCAGTGGTTTTCTTACATTCAATTTATTGATCTTACTTTTGGTTTTTAGAATTTTCAATTTGGAGTTTCTTTGGGAATTTTTAATTTTTTTTCCTTTTTTAGTTTTAAAAATTGTATTCCCAATTCATTGATCTGCTTTTTCTGTATTTTATTAATATAAGTATTTAGAGATAGAAATTTTCCTCTAACCACTGTTTCTTTTTTGCTATATCTCATAGGTTTTAGTATGCTGTCTCATTATGACCATTCTCTTTAATAATATTATTTATTGTTTCTATGACCTGTTCTAAATCACTCATTCTTTTTTTTTTTTCAAAACACTGTCTTAGAATAAATACTGAGTATTGGTCCTAAGGCAGAAGAGTGGTAAGGGCTTGGGGTTAAATGATGTCCAGGGTCTCACAGCTAAGAATGCTTAAACTCACTTACACTTTAAGATTCTTATTTCGTCTCCAATTATTTTCTACTTTTTGTTTCCATGTTTTCTTATTATATATAGCTTTAATTGCATTATGGTCTGCAAAAGATACATTTAATACTTTTCCTCTTCTACATTTAACTATAATGTTTTTGTGTCCCAATGTATGGTTGATTTTTGTAAACACTATATAGTTCTCAAAAGAAAGTATACTCATTCAATTCTTTCCACATTTCCATCATCTTTAGCTTATCCAAGATTCTATTCATCTTCCTGACTTCTTTATTATTGATTTTTTTTGGGTTAGATTTATCTAATTCTGAGAAGGGAAAGTTGAAGTCCTCCACTGTTTTGGATTTGCTGTATGTTTCTACCTGCAACTTATTTCACTTTTTTGTTTAAAGATGTGAGTGCTATAACATTTGGTGCATATAGGTTTAATAAATAAAGCCAAGAACCTGACTTCAGCTTCCATTTTCCTGGATCCATAATATTTAGTTGGGGAATTTGACTTTCCCTTATGAATTCTAATAAAAGATGAGGAGATTTCTGAAATAAATGTCAACATGAAGACATGAACAACTTATTGGGATGGAACTGTTGTTCCTATAGCCTATTAGTTGGTAGGGTAACATGTAGCCAATTAGTTGATAATGATATCCTCTCTGATTGTGAGAGTTAAAAAAAAATCAGTCACAGTTAAATACATTACCAAGAAATGGAGTGACATGTTCAGACATAATCTACTTAAAGTTAGGGTAGCCTTAATGTCTTGATGGGTTTTTGTCCATAAAAAAAAAAAGATATCTATGAATTTTGTATAACCAAATCAATAGAAAATATCTATGGGTTTGAAAATTATACAAAATTGAAGAATTTGTACATGTACTAGATGACTAAATGTCCATGATAAGGGAAGATTATTGCATCTTAAAAATTAAATTGTGAAAAAAAGTATTTCAGGAGGAAATTGGTAGGAGAGAATTATTGGTGGAGAAGCAGGGATTTATTCAAATCTATAAGTATACTGAGAAAATAGGACTAAACAGTTGAAATAGTAATATCTATTCTGAGAACCCACCAGGTCAGCATATGGGTTTTTCTGTTCAGGCCTTCATATGTAAATCCACAGTCTTTGTTATTCCCATGAAATTATGGGGGAATATTGTCTTTGTATTGCCCTGGCTGCTTGATATGTGACATATTTTACTTATCCCCTGTCTAGCCCTCTTTGATCCATCTTTCTTTTAATTTTCCCACTTCACTTTCTTATAAAGGACTAATTGGGATATTGTGAAAAATTTTTCTTAGCCATTAGACTCTTGTTACTGGAGGTGTGCTAACAGCTCATATACCATTTATTGTAAAGATCCCCTGGGTTGGCTTAAAATTAAAGGACTTAAATCTCAGGAGATTTTACTTGCCTCCATAATTAGTCTTCTCAAACAACTGATTTCACATTTAGCAAGATGCTGTGCAGATTTGGACCTTATCTAGACCTTGACAAATGGCATGATAACTCCAGAAGACCAAAAATTCCAATTTCTGATCAAATGGTGGAACTAGGTCCATGAAGAGTCTTACTCTTTTAGCTCAGTCTTGGAAGTTCCATTAATAGAAATGCATTGTCCAAGGTAAGAAATTTGAAAGACATCTCCCTCCCCTAAGTAGACTAAATTCTAGGAATCATTATTTAATAGGTATATTAACTATTTAAATGCTGAAAGGAGGGGTAGGGGAGGAGAAGGCACCTCTTAAATTATTAAAAGTCTTCGGAAAATTATTTAAATGTCTCTAAGCAAAATGTACTCTTTTAGGAGAAAAGTGGGAAGGAAAATACAAAGAAAGTTGCAACAAAGAGGATGAAACAGAAACATTCTAAGATATTACATAAAGGCTCTCAATTATACAGAAGATTCAATACAAAGAAACAGATAAGTAAACATAAAATTACATGGATAGCAAGATGATGTGTTCATAGATCAAGATGTACATGTCAGTGATGATTGACTGATGTAAAAATATTTATCCTGGATAAAATTAGCTGACATGATAGCTGTCTTCTTACTTTTTAATTAGTCATCATGTTGAAAAGAGAATAGAATTGCTTCACTTGGTGCTAGAAAGTGGAACAATAACTAAAAAAGATTTATTTCTAGGGAAATTTTAGCTGAAAGGATGAATCTACAACACTACAAAGGACTGTGTGACCAATGGTGGAGTTGGCTCAGGAATGTGGTGGGCCATCCCCAAAAGAGTATGGCCTACATTCCTATAAGAGGGACAAGCAAAAAAAAATCCCAGAAGGTTAGGAAAACAACAATAGGCTTCACAATCTGGGATAACTCTGCTGTAAAGAGGGCCAATGAAAAAAATTGTAAGGATAACTGAGGATAGGCATCATCTCACTGATGAAACATGTCCTCTTTGTATATTGATGCCATGATATGAAGACACATTCAACCCATTCAATTTGCAATTTTGGCAGAAGATTGGAAAAGGAAAATGATAGGCAAGGAATGGATAGAAATTACAAGAAGGAAAATTTCTAATCTATAAGAAAAAACTATTTGAATAAAGAATAGTTGCTCAAAACTAGAATAATTTACTTAACAAGGAAGTGATATTACTACAGATAATCAAGCATGGCTCAGTTTACCTGTTTTTGAGGATGTTATAGAAAATACTTGGTGATTTGGGCTGGTCTAGATAATCTCTGAGGCACCAACTCTGTGATCTTCACATTCTAGTTCTTAATTTCACGTATCTAAGTTCATTAAATACTAAGATCATACAATGACACTGACGAACATAATTTATGAATATTTGAAGTGATTTTTAGGGAAACAAGTCATGAAATTTAGGATCTGATATGTACATATTTTCACCTGGCAAAAATTGAGTAAGTTACACATTTAGTCATCTTACTAGGCACCTACCTATGAGATCACAAGAAATATGGGGAGGGACAGAAATGAAATATTCACAGTTTAGAGCCAAGAATGTAATTTTGAGTAACCCTTTGATAACACCTGAATACCAAATAGAAATAGAGTGCCAGGTCTCCCCTAATGAGGAGGAATCCTACAGAGTGTATTAGATGCTCAAGAGACCAACGCACACTATGACCCATTAAAACAAGACTATCTCAGAGATTCAGACTTTATTAGGAAAGTAATTACTCTGAACCATAAAAGATATTTGCTGATAGGAAAGGGTTGATTTAAACTAGTTTTATACTCTTGTCCCTTTCTCTTTCCCATCTTTCTTCTCTCTTCCTGTACCTGTTTCAAGAATTTAAAATGTGCTTTCTGACTGTTGGACAAGATCACTGTGCTTTCTATCCTTCCTAGAGGATAGTCTCAGCTCTGTGTTCTGTGTTCTGCACTTAAAGTCTCTTCATTGGTTATGAGATATTTTAATACTTTTTTCTGCAGTCCAGGAAATAATTCATATATATATGCATATATGTATATATTCCTAATTATATGTAATAATACAGACAAGTGACAAAGTGGAGAGGTTTAATGAAGGAGGAAATTGATACGGGATGTTTCAAGGGGATTTGAATTCACCAACTCTTTGACTTTATATTTTTGTTTTGAGAACACTTATCCATCAAATTTGATATACCAGTATTCTTCCTTTGGCAAGAGAAACAGACAGATGGATTTCTATTTATGACTTGGGTCCATCATTATTTGCACAAACTCCTCAGAAAATGGTCCAGAATAAAATGATAGCTTGAATGAAACAAAATTTTCTTTAATGAAGGCAGTATGTGAGTACCATTTATATCATCCTTAAGTAGGGAAGGTTAAACAGTGGCTAGATTGCTGGGTATGGAGTTAGAAAGACTTAAGTTCAAATCTTACTTCAGACACTTTCTTGTTGTATGACACTAGACAAGGAATTTAATTTCTATCAACCTCAATTTCCTTAAGTGTAAAAAAGGATAACAATAAAACAGACCTCACAGGATTATTGTAGTAAGAAAACCTATATAAAGCCATTTATTTCCCTAAAGCCCTTTATAAAGTTGAATATTATTATTATTGTAAGAAAAAAACTAGTTTAAAGTGGAATAATCATCTCATTATCTGTTTGAATAGGTTAAGAAAGGATTTAGTTCCTCATCTCAACATCTTATCATACCTTAACCTGACCTATCCCAAACAGGCATAGTGATCATTAATAGAAGAAGCCCTGAACAGACAACACCCAAAATGTAATTTAAGACATAAAAAAGAAGTGATACGTTTATTAAAAAATTTATTGACACAGCTATAGAGAATAACGGGGCATTTTCTGTGTCAAAACATAGGTTATTTCAGTGTTGAAAGTAGTCCATGACATAGTGGAAAGAGGTCTCTGAGTCAGTGATTCTGGATTCAAATTCTTGCTCTGATGCTTACTACCCCTGTAGCCCTAGAAAAGTCATTTAATATCTTTACTCCTCAATTTTCTTATTTGGAAAATGAATGATTTGGATAAGATTGCCTCTGAGGATCAGAACTGTCTATATTTGAATCCTATATTGAATTGTGTTATCTCATACAGATCTAAAAAAAGTCAGGATCCTGTCTCTATACATAGATCATGGGGTCCAAAGTATCATCCTTCACCTAGATGATCACTATTGGCAAGTTTTAACAAGTCAGAACCAGCTATTTCAGGAAAATTCTGATTCTCCTTCACTAACCTCTCAATACCTTAATCTTCAAAATTCTTAGGACATCATATTTTAATTCAGAATCTCCATTTGGTGAATTCTAAGAGAGTCACCTAAAGGCTTCTACTGTCTATTTTTGTCACTAAAAATATAAAAAGAGCATGAAGTCAAATTAGAAATAATTGGCTATTTTGATAGGTTTGCATACTGAAATCACTTGTGATTGGGAATCAGTGCCTTGAAATCAAACATACATAATATTGACTAACAAAAATCTAAATGGTGAATAGAAAATCAAAATACAAAAACATTTTGACAAACAAAAACAAAGAGGCAAAGAGAAATGAAAAATGCAAAAAAGCACAAATATAAATTCTGATACCTGAGTGCAAATCAATAAGGATAAAAGTACATATGGAAAGGTAGCAGTTCATAATATTTTTTAAATCCATGGTTTCAAGTGTACTGAAACTGTGATATTATTAAATAATATAACATGGTGTCCAAAAAAGTCAATGGATTCTTAGAAATATAGGTTCCAGAAAAAGAGAATTCTGGTTTTTTACTTTATTATTCTGTATACTTCTGGGGACCATAATGTAGAATGTTAATGAACTGTATCATAGCCAGAGAATGTCATGGGGACTTGTAGAAATACTACATTAAGATAATTTAATGTTTCTCAAAATATTTAGAGTGAAATATATTAAAAAAATTTTTTTTAATTCATTGGCAATCTGTTGAAAGGATGGGAGGATGGTTCCTAGCAAGACATAGATGGCATTAGATGAGCTCTGAGTTTGTTTCCATATATGTAATTGCATGGTTTTATGAACTTTCTCTTTGTTGCACTCTCATTTCACAGCAGAGTAACAATAGTTAAAGGTTTTCCTTTTCTTGGATTTACCTTTTTGTGCTCTCTGGAGCTCTGAACACAATCATGCTCTCAGGTTGGTAGACTTAAGAATTAATGAAGAAAAAAGAAAATTAAAACATGAAAGGAAAATACAAAGGAAGGTCAGAACCAGAAACCAAGCATTCCAACTCACACTCATTTTATTGACAATCATATCTTATTTAAAAGACTTAATAATGGAGCAAGAGGTCAAAACAATCATTTTTCATTAAGTTATACCACTCAAGGGTGCTGTAAGGATGAATTACTCTGAA
This sequence comes from Monodelphis domestica, assembly GCF_027887165.1. NCBI lineage: Eukaryota > Metazoa > Chordata > Mammalia > Didelphimorphia > Didelphidae > Monodelphis > Monodelphis domestica. The sequence continues at coordinate 431,981,382 of NC_077227.1, forward strand.
ATGCAGTATATTTATAAAGAAAGGCAATTTATTTCTTTCAAATACTAACAAATATAAATGTCCTGAAAGATTTTCTTCAACAAGGAGACACAATTTGTTTTGATAAGCAAAAACCACCTGGAAAGGCATATAGACTAATTCAGTTAAAATGACTACCACTTCCAAGGGATAGCATTTTCCTTATAGGTTATTACCTAATAATAATGAAATGTTATTATAGAAATTTGGACCTCAGTACTCAATAGAAACCATATTTTCATTGGCACTTTGTAGCTTCCTATACCTATATTCAAATGCCTATTATAAAAAGTATATTTTCTATGAGAAACAGAAGAAAACACAATTCTAATCATCATAATAAAAACTAAACAGTACCCTAAGCTTGAATATAAGATTATGTTTTTCCTTGAGTGCTGGTGCTGGTGAAATTTAGATTGAATTAGGGGAGGATAGGAATTAGACATAACTGTCTGAAAAGTTTTTTTAAGCCATTATTTTAGAAATCACAAGACCTAATTTCTCTATTAATTTAAATTTAATTCAAAATGTGATTCCTTTCCATTTTACTTGATTTTGTTCAGTGACTTGCATCATTCCCAAGAAAAATGACCAACATTTTGGCTCAGAAATGAAATTAAAGTCAAGAAAATTTGGAGGGGGAGGAAGGAAGGTAAAAGGAAGTAGAGTTATGAGAAGTCAGAGACAGAAAGAGATAGAGATTGATCTTACTGAGGGATTATAGAGGAAACACTTGGGAAGAAATAAGAATCAGATGACTTCCCAAAAGTCATCACATCATGTTAGAGGTCTATGCTAATCTGATTAATATCCTTATAGGTCAGGAAGAATAGTATCACAGTAGGTGATCAAGGAGAGGGAGCAGAGAGTAACCAGAATATTGAGATTTGGTGTATTCCTGAGCTTAATGTTAGCTACTTTAGAGAATGGGTGTATTGCTCCCTGGAGAATATAAGGCATTTTCATATTTGTTTCTCATTAGATTCTTGGGAAAGGCAGGAATTTATATGCACAATGGGCACCAACTTCAACAATTAATTCTCATTGAATTATATATAAAAATGTGGGTAGAATCTCCTAAAATTCATTTCACCTGCTTCTATAAAATATTAATTAACAAGGAAATACCTATGAAATTCAAGGTGTAAATGTTTCTATAATAAAATGATCTACATTATTATGGAACAGATTCTTGGGGACAGGATTCCAAGACTCCCAATATGAGAATGACTTGCAGAGAAATAATAGTCTTCACAATCTGTAACCTGTCATAGAGTTTCTTCTCAGTGGTAGTGTCACTTTTTCCAACTCATCTCAATTGTAGAACAATATTCTGGACCCATCCCTACCTTCAGCAATCAACTAACATTAATTGAAGGACCTATTATATACCATTCACCATATTAGATACTGAAAATACAATGAAAAAAATCAAACAGGAAATGTCTTTTAAAAAGAACATTCTACTGTCATTTTTGTCCAAATTTGCATATTTAAAATACATATGCATGCTTTTTATCATGCTTGTTTCTGAAAGTCAACTCAAAATAATGTTTGTCTCCTCATTTCCTTATATGTTTGCCTTTTCTATTTGATTAAATTCTATAATACATGATAGAAGAGATCCAAAAAGGTAGAAGGGAAAACATTTTCCCAATTTTCAAAAAAAAAGAAGAGCATGCACAAATTAGATCTCAGGGATGAAATTCTAAAACTGATTCTTAAAAGGTTATTCTGGGAAAAAAAAAAGTTCATCTGGGAGTATTTAAGAAGAAATAATCTATGAGAACCAACATGACGTCTTTAAAGTAGAGAAATAACCTTATTTGGTTTTTGAAAAGAATAACAGGATTGATAGCCCCTGTTATATAATTCGTGTTCTAGTCTTGGATGAGTATAGAAAGTATACCAAGATTACAGCAGAATATTTAGCAAAATCTCTCATAAAATAATTTTGGATAGACACAAGAGATACAGTCAACATAATTATAGAATTAAATGGATTTGATCCTTGTGGAATGACTGAAACAAACTGCTAGTTTGATTGCAACAAATTCTTGAAACTTTTGTCAGATTTGAATTGCGGCTTCACTATAGTAAGATGACATTTAAGAAGTAGAAATGATGAATCTGATAACAAGATACTAAAGTATTATATTTATAGTATAGTATGGGAGTAACTGTGGCTATGTAACAGTTTATATAGGAAAATCTTTTGAGGTTTTTCAGATGACAAGCTCAAAATGAGTCAATAGTTTCACATGGAATCCAAAGAAACCAATGCTATTTGATTGTATGTGTGTGTATATATGCATGTATATACATATATACAAACATATATATGCTTATACATATGTATATATGTATTTATAGTGTATATATACTACAATAGCCAGGATTAGGAAATAAAAATCCCATATCACTCTTTTCCTTTTTATCCAGTATATGGAGTATTGTATTTAGTTCTGGGTGCCTCATTTTAGGAAGAACATGGCCAAGTGGTGAATCAAATACTCAAGATGGAGAAGAGACTGGAAATCAAAACTTAATAGAATCCGTGGATAAAAACATATCAAAGATGATCACACCATGGAACTCAATTTTGCTTCTGTCTCACTTTCCTTTTAATCTGGAGAGATTTTCTCTTCTAGCTAAAAACCATTTTCCTCTCAGTTGGTCTGATTTCACTGGGTTTTAACTTAGTTCTTCTTTACATGGTTGAATCTTGTTTATGCCACTGTCCTATCTAAGAAAGTTGGTCTTCTACTAAGTCCTATTGATTGTTTTTTTCAAGGTTTCTGAGAGAAATATCATTTGAAAAACCACTATAGGCATTAGGTATCTAATATTAGCAAGTGTATGGAGAAAGGATACATAAAAATTGAAATCCCATCTGCCAAGTTCTTTGTGCCCTGGGATATTCAGTTTTTGTGTAGAAAAACTGACCAACCAGAGAGTGGTATTAAGTAAGCTACCTCCATTTTGCTGCATATTCCTATTATAGTTATACTAGACAAAGAAGTGTCTATGAATTGCATTCATATTAGGTGATAAAATGATGATTGGTTATTCACCAAATGCCAGCTGGAGTAGAAGTAAAAGGAAGAAGATAGAGGAAGCAAAAGTGTAGAAAAATAGAAAATAAGGAAACAGAAGAGGCAAGAGTTGAGGAGGAGAAAGAGAAAGGAGCAAAGAAAAAAAAGAGGATGTAGTGGGAAAGGGGGAGAAAAACAGATGAGGAGAAGAATGATTAGGAAGGTAAGGAAATGACAAAGCAAAAGAAAAGGACAGGAGAGAAATGAAGAGGAGGAGAAGAAGAAGAGGAAGATAGAGAATGAAGATAATTACTGTATAGAATATACATGTTAATAAAAGGATATGAATACCAAATCTTGTTCCAAAATAGAATGTAAGGTGGAGGGCGGTGCGGAGTTGGAGTCAAAATGATGACATAGTAACAGGAAAATCTTAAAGCCCCTCTGAATCTCCTTCCAGATCAATTATTACAATGCATCTCAAAAGGACAGAAGTCAAAACTGGATGAGTAAAAGTGTCCTTCCACTGGACATAGCATGAAAGGTAGGCAATGAGAGATGCTATAAGGGAACAAAACTGGACAAGGACAAGGAAAAGTGCAGACTGACCACTCCTCCCCACCACCTACCATGCCAGAGTCAGAGCCTAGGCCAGGGAAATCTCCAAATTCTCAGGGACTGGCTGAAAGCACCATAGACTTACCCCCTAATGATGTTCCAGGTCCTGGCAGTGAGACTCAAGGCTTAATAACATGGAGCTTGGTCCCAGCACCAAGGGCAGCAGGGTGGTCACAGTGGTGGAAGCACAGGTAGGGAAGATAGCCTTAAGGCAAAACACAGTGCAGCATACTATGCTACGGACCCACCCTTGAAAATCCTAGCCACTGAAGGTGGGATTCAGCTCCAGCAGTATAAACAGGTAGCAGAAGCAAGTAGTAGCAGCAGCTGAGGAAGATAGCTACAAGGCAAAATTCTTTGAAGTATGTTACACACAAAAAACACCAGATCTACCTGCCCTCACTCAGGCCTCTAACAGGGAAGGGAAGATAGTTCAAAGGCAAATCCCCGTGACAAAGAAGGTATGATAGCAATGACCACCAATATGCAGGAATCCCAATTTTCCAGGGGGAAAAGGAGTAAACAACAGCAAAAATAAGTTCTTGAACCTGGAAAATGTTTATGGAGAAAAAGAACAAAATACAGAAGCAAAAGAAGAGAGTGAGAAACAAGCAAAGACATGCAAACATCTCCCCCAAAATGGAAATTGGTCATGAGCTCTGGAGGAACTCAAAAAGGAGTTCAAGAACCAAGTAAATAAGAAAGATAAAGGGAAAATGGGAAGAAAAATGGGGAAAAGAAATGAAAATAATACAAAAAAGAGAATAACAGCTTAAGAGACAAAATTGTCCAAATGGAAAAAGCACAGAAATTAAATGAAGTAATAAGCAAATTGGAGACCAGAATCAACCAATTAATTATGTATATACTTTGAGAACCACAATATTCTAGAGGCTGAAGAAACATTAAGTGTAGATAAAACACAATTTTTTCCTTCAAGGATCATTTACTCATTATACAGGTAAGAATCTAAAACAGAAAACCACTATACACAATTTTACATAATTATTGCAAAACAAAATCATATATGAAAACAGAAGATAAGAGTTATTACTAAGGCAGAGGACTCAAAGAAACCACTAGGTAGCAATTAAAATTTGAGTTGAAATGTTGGTCAAAAAATATTTATTTAACAATTGCTCTGTTAGGCACAGTACTTTTCCTAAAGTACAAAGTTCAACCAGATGACACACTGCTCAAGAAACTTAAGTGGTGACCTATCACACTCATGATTAAAAATAAAATTCTCTACTTGACATTCAAATGCCTTCATAACCCCAACCCCTCTGACCTTTCTAATCTTCTTAGATAAACCATTCATTCTAGTAACACTGACCTCTTTCAAACAAGGCACTTCATTTCACTATGCTGTGTATTTCCTCTGGCTCTAACCTATGTCTGGAGTGCTTTTCCTTCTTATCTCTACCTCCTGGCTTCCCTGACTTTCTTTAAGTCTCAACTAAAATATTATCTTTTATAGGAAGCCAGTCCAATTATTTTAAGATCTCTTATCTGTTGATTATTTCATATATATGTATATAATTTTCCCTATGTATAACTTGTTTGCCCATTGTTGTTGGTACATTGTCTCACTCATTATATTGTGAAGTCTTCAAAGTCAGGGATTGTTTTTTGCCTTTCCTGGTATCTTCAGCACTTAACACAGTTCCTGGCACATAGGAAGCACTTAATAAATGTTTATTGACTGATTGACAAAAGATAGTCCCTAATTTCAAAGAATCAGATTTCAAAGAATCAGAGTCTAAAGTGGAAAACAACATATAAATCACTATATACAAATAAACTAGAAATAAGATAAATTGAAAATAAAATGAACACATGGTAGGCAATAAAATTAAGGAGGATCACAAAAAGCCTCTTGAACAATGTGGGATCTTATTTGGGACTTGAAAAAAGTAAGGGTACACAAAGGGTAAGGAGAGAGAGCATTCCAGACCAATCAAAACTCCCAAATGTGTGAGACAAAGTATCTTGTCTAAGTAATAGCAAGGAGGTCAGTGTCAATGAACTACATAACTTGTTGTAGGAGGGAATGGGGGAGACAGTATAAAGTGTAAGAAGATAAATCAGTATTAACTAGGCAAAGAGAGGAAACATGAACTTCATTACCTATTAGGCTCCCTTTGGTGTTCCGTGCCACAAGGCTTTCTGATCAATTAACAATCAACCCAAAAACATCAATGACAGAAAAGGAAGTTAAAGTCAGAGATGATCATGATCATTCTGCCTTGTTGTTCCAAGGGATTCTTCTCTGATCCTTTTGTCTCCACCCTGGAACTTCGCCATTGTCTAACAGTAGACTTATATCTGCCATTAAGACAGATACTAGCAAAGTCACTTTCTCTCTACTATACCATGAAATACACCATACAGTGGCTCATTGTATAAGAGAATGTTTTTAAGGCTTTGAGTTGCCAAGCAATGAATTGAATTTCTTCTGTTAGTTTGAACTATTCATCAGTGAAAATAAACTTTGGAAATGCTATCATGATGGATATTGATGCTTTGATGGAAGGTTGGATTAGATGACATTTCATATACCTTTCAACACTAAGATCCTATCATTTTATGGTTACATATACAGATACAATAAGTATCTGTTGGTCCCTTTCAAAAGAAACTAAAAGGGGCAGTTGGGTAGCTCATTGGATTATGAGCCAAAACTAGAGAGGAAAGGCCCTGAGTTCAAATCTAGCTGTGTGACTCTGGGCAAGTCACTTAATACCTAATGTCAAACTTTTAATACTCTTCTACCTTGGAACCCATTTGGAATATCATTTCTAAGACAGAAAGTAAGGGTTGTTTATTTGTTTGTTTGTTTGTTTGTTTTAAGCAGGAAGATCAAACATGAATCACAACAACCAGACTTGGGTGACAGAATTTCTTCTTCTGGGTCTTTCTGAGGATCCTCAGACTCAGCTGCTTCTCATTATATTATTCTTGGGGGTCTACTTAGGTACTGTATTTGGGAGCTTTCTCCTCATCTACCTGGTTCTAACTGACTCACACCTCCACACACCCATGTACTTTTTCCTTTTCCACTTGTCTCTGGCTGACCTTGGTGTTTCTACCACCATTGTTCCCCAGGCTGTAATCCACATGCTAACAGGAGGAATGCCATTTCCTTTTTTGGATGTGCAGTTCAGATTTTTCTTTCTATCATTTCTGGAGCAACACAGTGTTTATTGTTAGCTATAATGTCCTATGACCGGTACTTGGCTGTCTGTGACCCCATGCATGACTCTCTCATCATGACAGGGAGGGTATGTGGGCAATTGGCTTTGGTGTGCTGGGTTTGTGGCACTGTAGCATCCTCAGTTGACACTATATTCATACTATGCCTTCCCTACCAAGGGAACAATAGAATTGAACATTTTTTTTGTGATGCCCCAGTTCTCTTGACTCTAGCATCTGGAGACACTCATAAAGCAGAGTTAGCCATTTTCTTCATGGGTGTAGTGATTCTTCTTGCACCTGTGTCTCTGATCCTGGTCTCCTATGGATTGATCTTAGTAACTGTCATCAGGATGAAGACAAGCTCAGGAAGACTCAAGGCATTCTCTACCTGTGGCTCCCATCTCCTTGTGGTCATCCTTTTTTATGGGACACTAATTATTGGCTACATGATACCCAAGTCTTCCAGGGAGCAGATCAAGCAGGTTGCTGTGTTCTATGGTGTTATAAACCCTATGCTTAACCCTCTTATATACAGCCTGAGGAATGAGGAAGTTAAGAGGGCATTCAGGAATGCAGTAAATAAAATTTTTTTATTCCATTCTCGTAGTTTAACTACATTTGGTCACATATCTTACCCACAAAGTTTATCATTTATCCCACTGGCAAAAAATGATCATACCACTATGACTGGCATTAGGGAATGCATGAAAATATTGTCCTTTTATTTCACATATACTTATATCTATATATATGTCTGCATAAAGATATGTGGGAGTAAACATATAACTGTATATAATTACAATGATTGAATTACTGAGAGATGTTTAAGATGATGCTTTAATCTCTCCAGAATTCTAGGATTTTTGCCAATATAAGGAACTTAGTGAAGAGTATTGCCACTGAAATTTTCAAAGATCCAAGAAATAATTCTACCCTGGAGTTTGAAGTAGTTATCTGTAGCATAGGAACTCATGGCAACAAAATGAAGCAATCAAATCACTGGGAATATAATTGAGAAATGCATACAAAGTTAACCTAACCTTTTAGATATATGTATACACCTGTGATTTTATCATTATAGGGAACTACAAGATAATGAAACTTTCTCTACTAATGAAGAATTATAAATATTGTAAGATATATTCTCTTACACAAAAGTTGCCCAGGGACAAGGATGGATTAAGTGACTTACCCAAGGTCACATAGCCAATGGAGTTGTGATTTAAATACCACATTACTTGACACTGAGGTCAGTTCATATTTACTAGGTGATCCTGCCCCTCTGACTTGATCTTAATCTAGTATTATTAGAAACATAGTTTAATTTGTTTAAGGTTTTAGTGACATTGTGTTCTATCATTATTAGTCCATATCTACAGAGCTGTCTTGTCCTGAATGTAGCATTGTAAGAGACAGTCCTAAGCTGTGTATCCAGATAGTGCTAAAGAGGATAATGAGAGAACTTAAGACAAGTTATACGGAGACTGCTTCAGACACTACCATGATCTAAATTTATACTACCATTGGTAGAGTAGGGTGTGAATCTTTCTTGCCCTCTTAAAACTCCACACAAACAATCAAAATAATTACATAAAATTAACACTAAAAGAGGCAAAAACAGACAGGAGTCCTGAGTGAAGCTGAGAGCCAAGGACAAGTAGGGAGAAAGGTTCTGACTTTCCTGGCCTCAGTCCCAACACCTGTAGACTCTAGGGGCAGGAACAGAAGAAACAGGGAAATTTCAAGACAGCTCTGGAGGGCAGTATTAGCAATTTCACCTTGTTTGCTGGGCTGGGGGAGCATATATCCCTGAGGATACCACTGAATCTGAATCTGTAGTTGAAGGGCCCTGGGAGAATTTTTTTTTTGTATTTTGTATTTTGTAATACATTTTGTATTTTGTAAATACATTTGTAAAATGTATTTTGCTGCAGCCTTAGTTCTGGAGACCCTGGTTGGCCCATAGTGAGTTCCAGACCCTAAGGCACTGATGACAAACCTACGGTTTGGATGCCAAAGATGGCACACAGAATGCCCTCTGTGAAATTGTGGCCACTCTTCCCTTTACACCCCTCTCTCCAGAGTTTTTACTAGAAAGGCAGAGGGCCTTGGGCAGAGAAGGTCCTCCCCCTTCATCATGCCTAATGACTATTTTACATCCCCCATGCCTCCACTCAATAGCCTAATGGGAATGCTTTCTTCCTCCCCTGTGTGGGGTAAATGGGGGGGGGGGGGGAAGCAGGGCATGCCTGGCACTCAGTGGGAGGAGGAGCATAGCACTTAGTGTGTGGGAGGGGGAAGTACTTCATCTCTAAAAGCTTCACCATCACTGCCCTAAGGGCAGGTACTCAAGCCTCTTTACTAACAAAAGAGGGAGTTTGGAGGTCCAAGAAGAGGGAACCAAACCTTGCTCTAGCCAGACCTCTGGTGGTAAGTGAAGAGGAATGAGGAAGACCTATGTACCAATGAGTATGTTTGCTCAGGGCCTGGGGCCTTGTCAGTTGTGGCCATCTCCAGGAAAGTGGAATCCCTGATTGTTGCTGCAGGGGGAGGCATACTGGCTGCTTATAGTTGCAGTGGCAGCATTGCCCATGGGCTCTTGTTGGGGTACCTGAGGTCAATCAGTGAATGGGGCTTGAACAGAGAAATAGGAGTATAACTGTCTCTGTACTATAAAAATTGAAATAGCTAAATAGGACCCAGGAAAAAAAAACAAAAAATATCCTGAAATCTGAGGTAAAATACACTCACAGGATAGGAACATTGGGACTCTGGGGGGAGGGAGGGAGCCAATAAATAAGACTATTGACCTGGTCACTAAAATTTAAAAGTAAATAAATAAGAAAAGGAAAGGAAGCAAAGGAAAAAAGAACTCAATTATTGATGGTTATGGGGACAGAGAAGATCTCAGTTAAAACTCAGAGGACAATAAAGTAAAAGCATTTACTTCAAAAACAGAAAAGAAATACTATAAATGGTCACAAGTTATAAAAGAGATTTAAAAAGACCTCAAAAATAAAATGAGAGAGATAAAGGGGAAATTGGAAGAAAAAATTAGAGGAAAGGTCAAAAATCAAGAAAACTATGACAGAAAGATCACTCAAATGGAAAAAGAGATCCAGCACTAACAAAAGGAAATAATGTATTAAGAACGAGAATTAGCCAAGGGCTCTCAATTTCATAAGACAACAACAAATAGCAAAGCAAAATCAAAAGAATGAAATAATAAAAGACCATGAAACATCTTAACACAAAAATAAGTGACCTGTAAAATAAATCAAGGAGTGACAATATAAGAATAATTGGACTACCAAAAAGTTATGATCAAAAAGGTTTAGACAGGAGGCAGAGTCAAGATGGCCACTTAGGAGCAGCAATAGTTCAGACCTCTGAAAACCCTTCCTTACTGATCACAAACTAAATGCTCATAGGGGACTGAAAATAAACCTAACAAGACAGAGCTTGGGGACCCTCCTTTTGGAATCAATTCAAAGAGTATGCCCCCCAAAAGCCAGAATCCGAGAACACTTGGGTTTAGGGGGAAGGAAGAAGGAAGGTGCCAGGACCCCTCACCCCCCCCCACCTAGAATGCTAAGCCTCCAGTGGCAGCGGGAAACTCTGGGTGGGCAAAGGTGCTGGTCTGGAAGGTGTACCTTGGAGGCAGGGCAGTGCCAGGCTCAAAGCATTGAACACAGGCAGTTGGGAAGCAGCTGGAGTGGGAGCCAAGAACTGGCAGCCTGGTCAGAATGGCTGAAACCCTCCATATTGCTCTAGCCTTCCAGGAGGCTTTGGCCTCAGAGCACATCCAGCCCAATCCAGCTGAACTTAATCCCATCAAAAGTTTTCAGAGCTCAGGGAGCACAAGCTCCAACACCCCTCCCTCACTGACTGCTGGACTTTAATACAATCAAAAGCCTTCAGAGGACAGGGAAGCTCAAACTCTAACACTCCTCCCCCAGAGACTGCACTGAGAGATTTGACAAAGATCCAAGAGGGGAGACTGACAGAAAGATCCAAAACAAAAAAAAAATGAGAGGAGCAAGAGCACAGACAAATATGGGGAGCAAAGAAGGGATAAATATGAGCAAACAACAGAAAAAGAAGAAAGAAATTATAATTGACAGCTTCTACACAGGCAACGAACCAAGAACAAATGGAACACAGGAGGAGGCAAGCAATAAAACAGAAATCCCAGCGACTTGGATACAGGCTTTGGAAGAACTTAAAATGCAATTGAAAAGACAATTAAGAGAGGCTGAAGACAATTGGGAAAAGAATTTAAAAACTAAGATAAGTCATCTGAAAACAGAAAATAGTGTCTTGAAAGCCAAAAATCAACCAGCTTGAAAATGTGGCAAAGGAGATGAGAGATGAGGTAAAGAGAATGAAAGATGACCTCCAAAGAAAATTAGATGAGAAGGAGAAGGATGACCAAAAATCCCAGGGATGAAATCCAGTCTTGAAGAACTAGAATAAAACAACTAGAATTAAGTGACCTCACAAGTCAGCAGGACACTATAAAACAAAACCAAAAGAATGAAAAAATTGAGGAAAATATGAAGCATCTCATTCACAAAACAGAGGATTTTGAAAATCATTTTGAGGAGAAATTATTTAAGAATCATTGGTCTACCATAAGACCATGACAAAAGAAATAGACTGGACATAATACTACAGGAAATTATTCAATAAAACTGCCCCAATATTCTAGAACAAGAAGGAAAAGTAGAAATTGAAAGAATCCACAGATCACCTCCTGTACTTAATCCCCAAATGACAACAGCCAAGAATATTATAGCCAAAATCAAGAACTATCAGACCTAAGAAAAGATATTACAAGCTGCCAAGAAGAAGTCATTCAGATACCACTGAAGCACTGTGAGGCTAACACAGGATCTGGCTGCATCTACACTGAAGGAAAAAAAGGCATGGAATATGATATTCCAGAAAGCAAGGGAACAAGGTCCAAATTCAGGAATCAATTACCCAGCAAAACTGACTATATTCTTACAGGGAAAAGTATGGTCATTTAACAAAATAGAAGAATTCCAAGAATTTGTAAAGAGAAGACCAGACCTGAACATAAAATTTGATTCCCAAGCACAGAACACAAGAGAATCATCAAAAGGTAATTTTAAAAGATGGAAAACCGAAAAACAAAACAAAACAACACTATTTTAAAAAAAGAGACAATAAGTTAAAATGATATGTATCCCTATAAGAAAAGAGGTCATTGGTAACTCTTAAAAATTGTTATTTTTAACTGGGCAGCTAAAAGAAATACAATTAGAGGGAACAGTGATGAACTGTACAGGATGAAATGACAATACATAAATAGGTATATAGACATATGCATGCATAAATGCATACACATGTGCATATATATGCATATATATACAACTAGAGCTAAAAAGAGGTTAATACTAAAATAAATGGGAAAAGAAACAAAAGGAGTTAAATTTATATGTCACAAAGAAGCTCATGGTGGGAGGGGGAGAACATCGATACAGTGGAAGCTTAAAGAAGTTGGAGACAGGAAATACTCAATTCTTATGTGATTTGAAACTGACACAAAGAGGGGAGAAAAATCCAATCCATTGAGGAAGAGAATAGATTTGCACCCTATAGGGGAGTAGAAGGGTAAAAAATTGACTGCTGGGGAGGGAAGCAGCACAAGGGAGGGAGAGGGTGGGGGGAAATTTTTTTAAAGACTACTGGGGAAAATAAGGGAGGGAATAAGAAGGGAGGGGGTAGAAATGGAAGAAAAATAAGGGGGGGGTAAGTAGGGGGACTGACTATAAACAAACATTGGTGTAGAAGGAAAAAATGAAAGAAGAAAAGGCAGGACCAGGAGTAGAAATCAAAATGCTGGGAAATACACAGCTAGTAATCATAACACTGAATGTGAATGGAATGAACTCACCCATAAAATGCAAGCAAATAGCAGAGTGGATTAGAATCCAAAATCCTACCATATGCTGTCTGCAAGAAACACACATGAGGAAGGTAGATACGCATAGGGTGAAAGTAAGAGGATGGAGCCAAATCTATTGGGCATCAACTGATAAAAAGAAGGCAGGAGTAGCAACCACAATATCTGACAAAGACAAAGTAAAAATCAATCTAGTTAAAAGAGATAGGGAAGGTAATTGTATCCTGATAAAAGTCAGTATAGACAACAAGGAAATATCTGTACTCAATATGTATGCACCAAATGTCAGAGCATCCAAATTTTAAAGGAGAAACTAGAGGAGCTCAAGGATGAAATAGATAGAAAAAGTATACTAGTGGGAGATCTGAACCTTCCTCTATCTGAACCAGTTAAACCAAACCCCAAAATAAATAAGAAATAGGTGAGAGAAGCAAATGAAATCTTAGAAAAATTAGAGTTAGTAGACATATGGAGAAAAATAAATAGGGACAAAAAGGAATACACCTTCTTTTCAGCAGTACATAGTACATTCACAAAAATTGACCATGTATTAGGGCACAAAATCATTGCAAACAATTGCAAAAGGGAAGAAATAATAAATGCAAACTTCTCAGACCACAATGCAATAAAATAATAATTAGTAAGGGTACTTGGAGAGATAAATCAAAAATTAATTGGAAATTAAACAATATGATTCTCCAAAACCGACTAGTTAAAGAACAAATCATAGAAACAATTAATAACTTCATTGAAGAAAATGACATAGTGAGACATCCTTTCAAAACCTATGGGATGCAGTCAAAGCAGTACTCAGGGAAAATTTATATCCTTGAGTTCATATATAAACAAATTAAGAAGGGCAGAGGTCAATGAATTGGGCATGCAAATTAAAAAACTAGAAACTAGAAATTAAAAATCCTCAGATGAAGACTGAATTAGAGATCCTAAAAATCAAAGGAGAAATTAATAAAATTAAAAGTCAAAGAACTATTGATTTAATAAATAAGACTAGAAGCTGGTACTTTGAAAAAACAAATAAAATAGACAAAGTACTCATTGATCTAATCTTAAAAAAGGAAAGAAGAAAACCAAATTGACAGTGTCCAAGATGGAAAGGGAGACCTCACCTCTAATGAAGAGGAAATCAAGGCAATCATTAAAAACTACTATGCCCAATTATATGCCAACAAATATGGCAATCTAAGTGATATGGATGAATACTTACAAAAATATAAATTGCCTAGACTAAAAGAAGAAGAAATAAATTACCTTAACAACCCCATATCAAAAAAATGAAATTGAACAAGTCATCAATGAACTCCCTAAGAAAAAATCTCCAGGTCCAGATGGATTCACAAATGAATTCTATCAAACATTTAAAGAGCAGCTAATCCCAATATTATACAAACTATTTGACAGAATAATCCAAGAAGGGGTTCTACCAAATTCTTTTTATGAGACAAACCTGGTACTGATCCCAAATCCAGGCAGGTTAAAAACAGAGAAAGAAAACTATAGACCAATCTCCCTAATGAATATAGATGCAAAAATCTGAAATAGGATACTAGAAAAAAGACTCCAGCAAGTCATCACAAGGGTTATCCACTATGGATAGTTCAATATTAGGGAAACCATCCACATAATTGACCATATAAACAAGCAAACCGAAAAAAATCACATGATTATCTCAATAGATGCAGAAAAAGCCTTTGACAAAATACAATACTAGAGGAGGCAGCTGGGTAGCTCAGTGGATTGAGAACCAGGCCTAGAGATGGGAGGTCATAGGTTCAAAACCGGCCTCAGCCATTTCCTAGCTGTGTGACCCTGGGCAAGTCACTTGACCCCCATTGCCTAGCCCTTACCACTCTTCTGCCTTGGAGCCAATACACAGTATTGACTTGAAGACGGAAGGTAAGGGTTTAAAAAAAAATACAATACTAGAAAGTACAGGAATAGAAGAAGGGCCTTTCCTAAGAATAATAAACAGTATCTATCTAAAACCATCAGCAAACATCATCTGCAATGGAGATAAACTAGAAGCCTTCCCAATAAGATCAGGAGTCAAACAAGGATGCCCATTATAACCTTTATTATTTAATATTGTACTAGAAACACTAGCAGTAGCAATAAGAGGAGAAAAAGAAATTGAAGGTATTAAAATTGGCAATGAGGAAACCAAGCTGTCACTCTTTGCAGATGATAAGATGATTTACTTAAAGAATCCTACAGAATCAACCAAAAAGCTAATTGAAAAAATCAACAACTTTAGCAAAGTTGCAGGATACAAAGTAAACCCTCATAAGTCATCAGCATTTCTATATATCTCCAACCCAGTTCAGCAGCAAGAATTAGAAAGAGAAATTCCATTTAAAGTCACCTGAGAAAATATAAAATCCTTAAGAATGTATCTGCCGAGACAAACACAGGAACTATATGAACACAAATACAAAACACTCTCCACACAATTAAAACTAGATCTAAACAATTGGAAAAATGGGTGGGTGGGATGAACTAACATAATAAAAACGATAATCTTACCCAAATTAATTTACTTATTTAGTGTCATACCCATTGAACTATCAAAAAACTTTTTTACTGAATTATAAAAATACATAACAAAATTCATTTGGAAGGACAAAAGATCAAGGATATCCAGGGAAATGACGGGAAAAAACCAAAGGAAGGAGGACTTGCAGTCCCAGATATGAAACTATACTATAAAGCAGTGGTCATCAAAATAATTTGGTACTGGCTAAGAGACAGAAAGGAGTGTAGCCTCCCGGCCTGCGAGAGGCTGCAAGGGGTGAAAGAGAGGATAGAGATAGAGTAGAAGTATTGATCCCGCGAAGGGCGTGAACGAGCCGACTTTAGAGATGTGAATAACCGAGTCAGTAGACAAATATTATTTGTATGAGCCACAGCTAAGCTCCGACCACTGAGTGTGACTATTCAGGCTAAAACCACCCAATGATCTCGATTTAACACCATACTGGTCAGAGGATAATGCTAGCTCAGATGGAAAGGAGATCAGAAACTACAGGAGGTAGATAATGCTAGGTAGCATTAGGAGAAAGAGAGGAAGTAAGGCAGGCCTGGCCTAAAGGCCAGGCCTTAGTGAGAAAGACAGAGAAGAGAGAGAGAGACAGGCAGGGGAGAATATCTTCAAGTGGGGGGAGCTTGCTGGGGCTCGTTTATTTATAGTCTTGACAGCTCAATACATATTGAACAGTTATATGATACCTCAATACATATGGATGAGTTACCTGGGGTATTCCCATTGGATAATGCAACTTATGACAAGGTGAAGGTGGGGTTATTATCCCCGGGAGAGTGAGACAAAGGAAAGCCAGGTTTCGCGCCTAAACTTCAGCCACGCTGGCAATAAAATTTATTGCCCTGCACAGGATGGCCATGAGCTCACTCACATTCCTTGTCTCTCCATAATGCCTATGGTCTGGACTGCTACAAGGAGGATCAGTGGAATAGACTTGGGGTGAATGACCTCAGCAAGATAGTCTATGATAAGCTAAAATTTCCCAGTTTGGGGGACCAAAACCCACTCTTTGATAAAAAAAAAAAACTGCTGGGAAAATTGAAAGACAATATGGGAGAGATTAGGTTTGGATCAATATCTCACACCCTACACCAAGATAAACTCAGAATGGGTTTAAGCAAATTAGGCGAATTAAGAATAGTATACTTGTCAAATCTATGGGAAAGGAAAGAGTTTAAATCCAAGCAAGAGCTACAAAAAAATCACAAAATATAAAATCAATAATTTTGATTATATCAAATTAAAGTTTTTGTACGAACAAAATGAATGAATCCAGAATTAGAAGGGAAGCAACAAATTGGGAAGCAATCTTCATTAAAAAAAACCTCTGAAAAAGATCTAATTACTCAAATTTATAAAGAGCTAAACCCATTTTACAAAAAATCAAATCATTCTCCAGTTGATAAATGGGCAAGGGATGTGAATAGGCAATTTTCAGTTAAAGAAATCAAAACTATTAAAAAGCACATGAAAAAGTGTTCTAAATTTCTTATATTCAGAGAATTGCAAATCAAAACAACTCTGAGGTATCACCTGTGACAAGGAAATCACTTTAAAAGACTGATATATATTAATTTAAGGTCGCCAAGGAATTCAGCTATGTAATTCCTAAATGAAAACTCAAGTCAGCCGTCAACCTTTTATAGAGTTTAATTACAAACAGGATGAAGAAAGGTATTAGAGATAGAGAGAGAGAGGGAGAGAGAAAAGGGAGAGAAGGGAATAGGGCTTAAATACCCCCTCTGTTTAGGCTGGGCCAAAAGGCCCAAGCCCTTAGATAGCTGGGGCAAAGAAAGGAGATCAGTCCCTATTACTAACGTGACTAAAATGGAGAAACAGTCTCAGGGGCCTCCACCTCCAGCTTCCTTCAGAGCCAGCTTCTCAGAGCACCTCTCCAACCACTCAGAGCCAAAATTCTCCAACCAACCACCTCTAGTCCTCAGACCCCGCTATCTTTAAGGAAACCATCCAAGTTCCCTCCCCTCAGTTCTCACATCTACCAATCACTGTCCATGTCTTCCCTGTGCCAATGGTGGCTCTACCTTAACCCAGGACCACCCAGAGGTCTGTGGCTTTGCACTATGTCTGTTGAAGGTCATATTTTCAAATAATTAAATCTTGATCTATGCTGCAGCCCTTCCTAAATCCTGTTAGGACTGAGTAGGGTGGAAATTGTATTTTCCAAGACCTGGTTCTGTCATTCCAAGTATCTCTATTGTATCAATTCTAAAATCAATCATGACTCAAAGAACTTCCTGTTCTATGCTTAAGCATAGGTCAAAGCCCTTTCCATTGTTCAGCAAAAGATTTCTGTCCTAAAGTAATCTTAAGAAGGGAGGAGGAGGAACCTCCCATGCCAATGGGGTTCATATTCCAATAGACTATCAGTAAGAAATTTTCCGAGTATGAAATTTCCCAATGGTGAAATTTCCAACATTTATAAGTCTAAGAAATTTTGAGGTTTACACTCCTCACACCTAGCAGGTTGGCTAACATGACAGCAAAGTAAATTAATCAATGCTGGAGGGGATATGGCAAAGTTGGAACATTAATGCATTGCTGGTGTAGTTGATCTAACCATTCTGGAGGGCAATTTGGAACTATGCCCAAAGGACGATAAAAGACTGTCTGCCCTTTGACCCAGCAATAATATTTCTGGGTTTGTTCCCCAAAGTGATAATAAGGAAAATATCATGTACAAAAATATTCATAGTTGCGCTCTTTGTGGTGGCAAAAATTGGAAAATGAGGGGATGCCCTTCAATTGGGGAGTGGCTGAACAAATTGTGGTATATGTTGTGCTCAAAGGAATAATAAAGTGCAGGAATTCCATGGGGACTGAAAGAACCTCCAGGAAGTGATGCAAAGTGAGAGGAGCCAAACCAGGGACACATTATACACAGAGACTTATACACTATGGTACAATCAAATGTAATGGACTTCTCCATTAGTGGCAATGCAGTGATCCTGAAAAACTAGGAGCGATCTACAAGTAAAACCACTATCCACATTCAGAGGAAACACTGTGGGAGTCAAAACAAAACAAAACAAAAGCAACATGCAATGCTAATGATAAAAGACTAATCATAGGCAAACCAAAAAGTCAAACTGTTTGATTCTGGTATAGAAAATGTTATTTATGTCCCCTGGGCATTGAATCACTGCATGAGTATGTTGAAGGGTTATCTATGGATGGAAGACTTTATGTTGAGTGTATCTAATGGAATGAGTTTTAATAGTTGTGGAATAGACCAGGAGGAGATAGGATTGAATTGCTATCTCATATGGAGGAGCAAAGAGTGAAGGAACTATCACAGGGAAGGGTATGAGAGTGTGGCCCAATTCTCATCAGATATGGGATAAAGAAAGAACAACATCCATAATTAGAAGGATAAATTTTTTTTTTCTTAACATTCAAAGAAACGGGAGAAAAGGTAGTTGGGATGAGATAGGGCCTGGGGAATCCTTTTGGGGGAGTGAGGGAATAAAAGAAGAAAGAGTGGACTAAGAGAGGGGAGGATTAGGAGATAAGAAAAGAGAGGGAAGGGAACATCACCTAAAGGAGAGTATATATCAGGAGGTAGGGGAGTAAGGTGAAGGAATAAAGGAACAAAGAAGAAGGCACAGTTGGGGTATAAGGAAGGGACTTTGGAATGGAATAAGAAAAGGATTTTTAGAAAGGTGGATAAAACAAGAATTAAAGAGGAAGGAGGAAGAGACAAGGAAGGAACCTTTAGAAACATGGGCCAAAATAGAAACAGGAGGTCACAGAAAGAGGATAAGGGAGTATTTGGGGAAGAGGTGTGAATTGAATTATTGGTCAAAGGAAACTGGACTTGTGAGAAGAGGTCAGTAGAATGAAAGGAAGAGAGGCACAAATAGTGAGGAGGAAATACATAACTAGTAATTATGACAGTGAGTGTAAATGGGCTGAATTCACCCATAGGAAAAAAATAAATAGCAGAAAGAATAAAGAAATAGGACCTGACAATGTGCTATTTTGGATAAACACACTGAATATGGAAGATACACAAAAAGTGATTGTGAGGGGACTGAAACAAACTATACTATGCCTCAGCTGATTCAGAGAAGGTAGGGCTAGCAGTCATGATCTTGTACAGTGTGGCACCTAAAATGTATATGGTTGGAAGGAGTAAAGAGGGAAATTATATTATGTTGGGGGCTGGGGTACTATGGATACCTGTATGCACTAAGTATAATAGCATGCAGATTTTTCCATTTTTTAATAATTATTTTATTTTATTTTTTAATTTTTAAAAAAATTTTCCATGGTTACATGATTCTTGTCTCATTCCTCTCTTCCTCCCCATCTCCCAGAGTTGACAAACAATTTCACTGGGTTACAGATATATTATCAATCAAATACTATTTCTATATTCATTTTTGTAAGAGAGTAATCTTTTAAAACCAAAGGCCCAAATCATATACCCATATAAACAAGTGATAAATCATGTTTTCTTCTGGATTTCTACTCCCAATTCTTTCTCCAGATGTGGATAGCATTCTTTCTCATAAGTCCCTCAGCATTGTCCTGGATCATTACATTGCTTTTAATAGCAGTCAATCATATTTGATCATCCCACAATGTTTCAGTTACTGTGAATAACATTCTCTTGGTTGTGCTTATTTTGTTCTGTGTAATTAGAGTCTTTTACCCTAAAAAAACTACAATTCCCAGAACCCCACTCTCTTCCTGTCATTATGTGCTTACATAGAGAGTATATAAATTCTGTGGAGTTGCATCTCTTGCTCTCTTCTCTTCCTGTGGTAGCAGCTATGGACTCAGGATTTTTAAGCAGGTAGAAAACCTTGGTCACATGGTAATATTTTGGTAGAAAATAAACTTTATAAAATATAGCACTAGTATTGGACATTGATTTAAATCCTACATTTATGGCAACCATAGAAGTGGAGTTTAGAAACCTTAATTCTTTCTGAGTAGATTAGTTTGAAAAGAAACCATGTTTCTCCTGCTATGACCTCTCTTTGGAGTTTTCCCAGCTCTGTTGCCTGCTGCTGCCTATCCTTCCTTCCTCCCTAATTACCTGGTGCTGCAAATTGCTGGGTCTTTTAGAACACACAAGAGGGGAGTCCTTGGAGAAGCTCTCCAGGGAGCTGGGAAAGTATAAATCCCTCTTCCTCCTACACTACCAACACCTGAGTGCTTACTAACTGCTTGCCTTGGAAGCCTAGGTGTGTTTCTCCTAGGCAATAATTAGCCTTCTAAAGGGCTTTTACCTGAGGAGATGCTTCTACCCTCTTAACTCCCTGTTCATGTGTCAGAGGAAGCAAGCTGCTTCCTGGTGTTTTTAACCCTGGGGGGAGGGGAAGGAAGATTACTCTTCTAAACTACAGACAGGAAGTAGAATTGCAAGCATGGCCCAGTTTCCTGCATATCTTAAATAGCTCCCATTCTGAGAGAGAATTACAGAGCTCACACAACTCAAAGTTTTGGCATATCTTCTCTTACTATTGTTCCTAGGTGTACTGGTCCTTGTGATAAGCTTGAATAATCCTGAGATTTGGGGGAGAAATTCATCTCCCTACACCCCCTTGCCATTATGGCCTTCCCAGTCTCTACAACACATCCACTATGGGATTCCTCCACATTATACTCAGTGTGGAATTCTCCCTCACTATGGGAGATCCCAGAGGTGTGACCAAAGGAATCTAGATCAGATATCTAGATACTGAGGAGGGAAAGGAACTTCAAAGAGTCTGGAGGTGAAATTTTTAAGCTTTTTCAGGTGCTATTGTTTTATGTATCTCTGTATTGGAATTGCAAGTTGTTTAATGGTGCAGTTTTGGGGGATCTGGTCAAGGGTGCTTTGGTCGACTGAAGAGGGTCGGTTCAGAAGCTGACTGAAGTGTTCTTTCCACCTGTTGCTGATGCCTTTTTTATCTTTTATGAGAGTGTCACTGTCAGAGGATAACAACGGAGTAATGGAGGGTTTTAATGGCCCATAGACAGTCTTGAGGGCACAGAAAAAGGGCAAAGCATTGGATTTCTTCTGCCTTTTCTTCCCACCATCAGTCTTGCATCTTCCTGATCTCACACTGCACTGTGGCTTAGAGAGACTTGAATCTATCCTTTTTAGGAGCAGACTTTGGGTTATTTTGCCACTCCATAAAGGCTTTGTTCTTTTTGCTCAATAGGTCTTCAATAGCAGTGTTGTTCTCTTCTAACCAGTCCTGGTGGTTGTGTTTTTCGGGGCCTAGGACTGCCTTTGATGTTTCCTGCACTGCGTCTCTGAACTGGTTCCATTTCTCGGTTGAGCTTCCAGTGAGTGATCCCTGGGCAGACAGCTTGTCGTCCAGGTAGGACTGGAACATTTGCAAGTAAGATGGATCTCTAAGAGGACTCATGTTGTAAAATGCCCAAATTGTCTGCTCGCGTTTTGTATGGCGAGGTGCAATGAGCATTTGAAGAGTCACTCTAACCAATCGGTGGTCTGTCCAGCATTCAGCTCCTCTCATGGCTCTGGTGATCTGTACATCCTGGATGTCTCGCCAGCATACAATGATGTAGTCAATGCGATGCCACTGTTTTGATCATGGGTGCATCCAGATTGTTTTATATTTGTTCGCCATTCTGAACACAGTGTTCATGATGGTGAATTCGAACACTGAGCATTTGCTGAGTAGCAGTAGGCCATTGTTGTTCATTTTGCCCACGCCGTGTTTGCCGAGCACTCCTTTCCATCTTTCATGGTCCTGGCCAACACGGGCATTGAAGTCTCCCAGTAGTATCAGCTAGTCATTTGTGGGCACTGAGTGCAGGACGGCACTCAGGTCAGAGTAGAACTGCTCGATGGTCTCCTCTGTGCTGGTCAGTGTTAGGGCATATACGCTGATGATTGTGGCATACCGGTCTTTGCTGAGAGGCAAACAGATCTTCATGAGCCTCTCGCTGATGCCCACAGGCAAGTCTGGCAGCTGTTTGAGCAAACTGGTCTTGATAGCCAGGCCAGCACCGTGGATTCTGTCTTCATTTGTGGCTCTACCTTTCCAGAAGAAGGTGTATCCAGTAGTGGGTTCGCTGAGTGATCCATCTTCTGGTAAGCGTGTTTCGCTTAAGGCTGCGATGTCAATGTTATATCCCATCAGTTCTTTACTGATTAGAGCTGTTCTTCTCTCAGGTCTTGGGGTATTCTCTCTGTCAAGTAATGTTCTGATGTTCCATGATCCTAGCAGGAGTTTCTTTGTATTATGTTTTCTTTGGTTTCAACCGCTTAAAGGGATGACCCGCCAGCCGTGGTGTGCTGACTGGGTGTTTGTAGGGCAGGCAATGTTTGGGACACCTTTTCTAGTCCCCTCCCTTGATTAGGGTGAGCAGTGCTGTCCTAGAGAGGGCTGCTCAGCCGCCCAGGATGTTGCTGAATGTCCCTGCTGCCCTACAGGGCAGAGGGACCACTGGTCCTTGGGCCGCCTACGTGCAGGATTGTGACTACAACTGCCAGTGGTCACCTCCACCTGTTGCGTTGCCACTCCCCATCGCCGCAGGTCTTGATGAGAGTGGACGGGATTAGGAAAGATGAGGGTGCACAAAGATACTTGTGCATGAAGGAGATTTAAGTGGAAAAACCGATGCACAGAGACAGTCCCACTCTCTCGGCATTGGAAGACTTGGTCCAGTGGTACAAAAAATCATTACATATGGAGACTTCCTCAGCTGCATTGGATGGCCGTGTTGTCTTTTGTGCTCCAACATGCCCTAAGCACTCCACAGTTCTTTGCTGCTTCGCCATCTCAGCCACTGAACCTTCTTATTGCTTTCTTCCACCTGTTCTGCCAAAGCAGTCTTCACATGCTAGGTGAGCAAAGCCCTGGTTCACCAGGTGTCTACGACCCAATGGCTACCCTCACAAGGTTTAGCCAGCCTGTCGAAGCCATTGCCCAGGGTGTGGCCTCTGCTGCATGCTAGCAGCTACTAGAAGCCACAAGTGAGATCTGGGTGTCAGGTGAGGGTCAGAGGCTGGAGAACTGCCCTAGGAGGGCAGGACAAGCCCTCCATACCAGAGATACTACCCCTCCCTGAATACCCTATACTAGAGCTTTAAAATAGGTTAATATTAAAAGAAATGGGAAAAGAAACAAATGGGGATAAATTTATATGTCACAAAGAAGCTCGTGGTGGGAAGGGGGAGAACATCAATACACTGGAAGGGTAAAGAGGTCGGACACAGGAAATGCTCAACTTTTACATGCTTTGAAATTGACTCAAAGAGGGAAAAACAATCCAATCCATTGGGGACAGAGAATAGATTTGTGCCCTATAGGGGAGTAGAAGGGTAACAAATGGACTGGTGGGGAGGGAAGCAGTATAAGGGAGGGGGGGGGGCTTAATTTTAGAAATACTACAGGGAAAATAAGGGGGGAATAAGAAGTGAGGGGGTAGAAAGGGAAGTAAAATAAGGGGGGAGCTAGGGGGACTTATTAAGAACAAACATTGGTGCAAAAGAAAATAGTGAAAGAAGAAAAGGCAGGACCAGGAGTAGAAATCAAAATGCTAGGAAATACACAGCTAGTAATCATAACTCTGAATGTGAATGGAATGAACTAACCCATAAAATGCAAGCAAATAGCAGAGTGGATTAGAATCCAAAATCCTACCATATGCTGTCTGCAAGAAACACACATGAGGAAGGTAGATACACATAGGGTGAAAGTAAGAGGATGGAGCCAAATCTATTGGGCATCAACTGATAAAAAGAAGACAGGAGTCGCAATCATGATATCAGACAAAGCCAAAGTAAAAATAAATCTAGTTAAAAGAGATAGGGAAGATAATTACATCCTGATAAAAAGCAGTATAGACAATGAGGAAATATCTGTACTCAACAGGTATGCACCAAATGGCATAGCATACAAATTTCTAAAGGAGAAACTAGAGGAACTCAAGGATGAAATAGATAGAAAAACTATACTAGTGGGAGACATGAACCTTCCTCTATCAGAACTAGATAAATCAAAACAAAAAATAAATAAGAAAGAGGTAAGAGAAGTGAATGAAATCTTAGAAAAATTAGAGTTAGTAGACATGTGGAGAAAAATAAATAGGGACAAAAAGGAATATACCTTCTTTTCAGCAGCACATGGTACATTCACAAAAATTGACCATGTATTAGGGCAAATAAACATTGAAAACAAGTGTAAAAGGGCAGAAATAATAAATGCAACTTTCTTAGATCACAATGCAATGAAAATAATAATTAGTAAGGGAACATGGAGAGGTAAATCAAAAATTAATTGGAAATTAAACAATATGATTCTCCAAAACCAGTTAGGTAAAGAACAAATCGTAGAAACAATTAATAACTTCATTGAAGAAAATGAAAATGATGAGACATCCTTTCAAAACCTATGGTATGCAGCCAAAACAGTACTCAGGGGGAAATTTATATCCTTGAGTTCATATATTAACACATTAAGAAGGGCAGAGCTCAATGAATTGGGCGTGCAAATTAAAAAATTAGGAAGAGAACAAATTAAAAATCCTCAGATGAAGACTAAATTGCAAATCCTAAAAATCAAAGGAGAAATTAATAAAATTGAAAGTCAAAGAACTATTGATTTAATAAATAAGACTAGATGCCTCCCAATAAGATCAGGAGTAAAACAAGGATGCCCATTATTACCTCTATTACTTGACATTGTCCTAGAAATACAAACAGTAGCAATGAGAGAAGAAAAAGAAATTGAAGGTATTAAAATTGGCAATGGGGAGTCCAAGCTATCATTCTTTGCAGATGATATGATGGTTTACTTATAGAATCCTAGAGAATCAACCAAAAAGTTACTCAAAATAATCAACAACTTTAGCAAAGTTGCAGGATACAAAATCAACCCACAAAAGTCATCAGCATTTCTATATATCTCCAACCCAGTTCAGCAGCAAGAATTAGAAAGCAAAATACCATTTAAAACCACCCTAGACAATATAAAGTACTTAGGAATCTATCTGCTGAGATAAACACTGGAACTATATGAACACAACTACAAAACACTCTCCACACAGTTAAAACTAGATCTAAAAAATTGGAAAAACATTGATTGCTCATGTTTGGGATGAACTAACATAATAAAAAATCATAATCCTACCCAAATTAATTTACTTCTTTAGTGCCATACCCACTGAACTACCAAAAAACTTCTTTACTGAATTAGAAAAAAACAAAATTAAGTTCATTTGGAAGAAAAAAAGATCAAGGATATCCAGGGAAAAAATATACATGAAAAAAATACATGAAAAAAAATACAAAGGAAGGTGGACTTGCAGTCCCAGATCTCAAACTATATTACAAAGCAGTGGTCATCAAAACCATTTGGTTTTGGCTAAGAGAAATAAAGGAGGATCAGTGGAATAGACTTGGGGTAAATGGCCTCAGCAAGAAAGTCTGTGACAAATCCAAAGACCCCAGCTTTTGGGACAAAAATCCACTATTTGATAAAAACTGCTGGGAAAATTGGAGGACAGTGTGGGAAAGATTAGGTTTGGATCAACACCTCAAGCCCTACACCAAGATAAATTCAAAATGGGTGAATGACTTGAACATAAAGAAGGAAACTATAAGTAAATTAGGCGAACACAGAATAGTATACATGTCAGACCTTTGGGAAGGGAAAGATTTTAAAACCAAGCAAGACTTAGAAAGAGTCACAAAATAAAAAATAAATAATTTTGATTACATCAAATTAAAGTTTTTGTACAAACAAAACCAAAGTAACTAAAATCAGAAGGGAAGCAACAAATTGGGAAACAATCTTCATAAAAACCTCTGACAAAGGTTTAATTACTCAAATTTACAAAGAGGTAAATTAATTGTACAAGAAATCAAGCCATTCTCCAATTGATAAATGGGCAAGGGATATGAATAGGCAGTTTTCAGATAAAGAAATCAAAACTATTAGTAAGTACATGAAAAAGTGTTCTAAATCTCTTATAATCAGAGAGATGCAAATCAAAACAACTCTGAGGTATCACCTCACATCTAGCAGATTGGTTAACATGACAGCAAAGGAAAGTAATGAATGCTGGAGAGGATGTAGCAAAGTAGGGACATTAATTCATTGCTGGTGTAGTTGTAAATTGATCCAACCATTCTGGAGGGCAATTTGAAACTATGCTCAAAAATGTGATAAAAGACTGTCTGCCCTTTGATCCAGCTATAGCACTGCTGGGTTTGTACCCCAAAGAGATAATAAGGAAAAAGACTTGTACAAGAATATTCATAGCTACGCTCTTTGTGGTGGCCAAAAATTGGAAAATAAGGGGATGTCCTTCAATTGGGGAATGGCTGAACAAATTGTGGTATATGTTGGTAATGGAATACTATTGTGCTCAAAGGAATAATTAAGTGGAGGAATTCCATGGAGACTGGAACAACCTCCAGGAAGTGTTGCAGAGTGAAAGGAGCAGAACCAGGAAAACATTGTACACAGAGGCTGATACACTGTGGTACAATCAAACGTAATGGACTTCTCCATTAGTGTCAACGCAAGGTTCCTGAACAATCTGCAGGGATCAAGGAGGAAAAAAACGTTATCCACAAGCAGAGGACAAACTGTGGGAGTAAAAACACTGAGGAAAAGCAACTGCTTGCCTACAGGGGTTGAGGGAATATGATTGAGGAGAACAACCTAAATGAACCACCTAATGCAAATACCAACAACATGGAAATGGGTTTGAATCAAGGACACATGTGATACCCAGTGGAATTACGCATTGGCTATGGGAGCTGTGGTGGGAGGGGAGAGGAGAGGAAAAGAAAATATTTGTTTTCAATGAATAATGTTTGAAAATGACCAAATAAAATAATGTTTAAAAGGGGAAAAAAAAGATGACCAATTGTTAAGGATGCTATAGAGTTGCCTGATCACCAATTCTGACATCTTTTTTATTCTAGTTCCCGAATTCAAATATCCAATTATCAACAAAATAATGCAACTACAATGGTATTATAAATAATGGACTTTTCAAATTATTTTCCCTTAGAAAAATAAACCATAAAATCTAGAATTATAAATTTACATATTATTATAAATAGATGAGATATCTGGTATCCAGGCAAAAATAGAGTAACCTACATCCTAGTTATTTAATCATCCTTCTCTGTACCTAACTATGAAGTTCCAAAATATGGAGAGGGATAGAAAGAAAATATTCAGAATTTGAGTTGATGACAAAACTTTGAGTCACCTGCACTAAGATGTCTCTTTGATAACACCTGAAAGGAATCATGAATAGAAACATAGAGTGCCAGGCCTATCCTAATAAGGAGGAATCCTCTAGACTATAATAGATTCTCTAGAGACCAACAACTCACACCACACTCTATTAAACTGGGACTATCTTCAAACAATCAGTTCTCATTAGAAAGATAGGTACTCTAAACCACCAAGGACATTTCCTTATGGTAAGAATTAGTTTAAGACAGTATCTACTCTGTTCCTTCTGTATTTGAAGACTATTCACTGGCTATGAGACCCTTTCCTAATCTTTTCTACCTCAGGTGAGAATGCTAGAATTATATCAGGGAAGAGGCAAAGTGGAGAGGCTTACTGAAGAAGCTTACTGAAGAAGGGGGAATTTGATATTTGATGTTTCGTGAGGATTTGAATTCAACATCTCTATGTTTTTGTACTTTTTGTTTTGAGAATACTTGTCCACCAAATCTGATATACCAATGTACTCTTCCTTGCCACGGAAACAGACAGATGAATTTCCATATGAGATCTGGGTTTTCCATCACTAACACATACTTATCAGAAACTGTTCTGTAATGAGTTATAAATAACAGCTTGAATTTCTTTGATATAAACAATATGTAAATTCACTTTATGTTATCCAAAATTAGGAAGTATTGAGCTAGAGCGCTGGGCTTGAAATAAGGAAGACTTGGAGTTCAAATCCTTTCTTAGGCACTTATTAATAGTATGACACTAGTTCCTATCAACCTCAATTTCCTTATGTGTAAAATAAAATAACAATAGTACATATATCACAGGATCATTGTATTAAATAGGAAAAACCTATATAAAGTGAACTAATAAGCTTATAATCTTTATAAACATTGAATATTACTATTACTGTAAGAAAATTGGCCTAGAGTGGAATCACCATCTCCTTATACATATATTAATAATTTATAATAATAATTAATAATATTTATAATAATTAATACTTTATAATTAATAATATATAATAATAATTTATAATTTATAATATTTATAATAATAACTAACGAATATAATTTTAAGTATATATTCACTAAACCCCTCACCCCCTTACCTAAAGGCCTCGAGAGAAGACCTATTCCCCATACTCATGCAAGAAAAAAAAAAACACTCTACCTTATATAGGTTTAGCAATGATCTGGGTAAGAAACATTGAACAGATAACTTTTAAAATGTAATTTCAGACATTAAAGTAAAAAAAAATGATATATTTTTTTCAAATCTTCATTAACCCAGCTCTAAGGATAAGAGGGTGTCTTTAGTGTCTAACCACAAAATGTTACAGTTTCCAAGATATTTTCTGGTCTAGTGGAAAGAGAACTGGCTCTAGAGTCAGTAAACCTAGATTAAAATCCCAGCTCTAATGCTTACCATCCATGCAACACTGTGAAAATAATTTAACATCTCTGGGCCTCATTTCCTCATTTGCAAAATAAGAGGTTTGGAATTTTTTATATGTTAGAACAAACTAACTCAGGAAAATTCTGATTCTCTTCTACTATCTACCTCCCAGTACCTTAGTCTTCAACAGTTTATAGGCATCATAGTATTAACTAGGATGTTTAAATTCATCTGCATAAAAAAAATAACTCAAACCTATTTTGATGAATTATGAGACACATGCAAGGGATTCTCTTCACAGTTTTTGTCCCTAAAATTTCTGAGGAGAAAGTGAGATCAAGCTGGAAATAACTGGCTGCTCTATTGGGTAGTCATACTGAAGTCACTTTTTTGTCTTCAGGAATCAATTATTTGGATTATGGCATGGATATAATTATCAAAACCTTGGAAATCTAAATGTTGGGTGGTAAAATGAGGTGGAAAAGATCCTGAAAAACTAAAACAAAGGAACAAGTACAATTGAAATTTAAATAAATGCAAAAATAAATTCCTATACTTCGTAGGGGGGAAAGTACTCAGAAGGAGGAAAAAGCTTATATTTCAAATCAAGTGGTTTCAAAAACACTTAAATCTTGATTCTACTACACAATAGGACACAGAAGTCAAGAATGTCACTGCAGTGTAAGAAACAGGTTTCAGAGGGAAATAGCTAACACAGTAGAGAGATCACCAGGTTTGGAATCTGGAGGACATATGTTCAAATCTGATCTCAGATACTTCTTAGCTATGGGACTCTGGGCATGTCAAGTAATTCCCATAACATAGTACTTGTCTTCCATTTTAGAACTGATACTAAGACAGAAATATTTGGAGTGGAAAATAACATTTTTTAAAGAATTCATTGAGAATTTGGTGAAAGGAGAGGATAGTTCTTAGCAAGACATATATCACATCAAATGAGCTCTGAGGCTGCTCCTGCCTATGCGATTGCATGGTTTTTTATGAAATTACTCTTCTTTGTATACTCACTTCACAGCAGAGTAACATGACAGGTTGGAAGTTTGCCTTCTCTTGGATCTGCATTTCTGGGTCCTTTGGAATTCTGGACACTATCAAGATCTCAGGTAGGTAGAATTAAGAAGTACAGAAATAACTAGAGAAAATGTGAAAGGAGGAAAACTAAAGTAGGGTCAGAATCAGAACCCAGAAATTTCAACACATAATCATTTTACTTATAATAGTCACATTTTATTTATTGGCAAAGAAATAAGATTTCAAAATGGAGCAGGAAGTCAGGAGTTGCACTTCTCAGGGGTGCTGTGAATATGAGTTAATCTGAAACTGATGATATTTATTAAAAATTCAATTTATTCAATTTCAGATACCACATACAGATGCCTAAGAAATTGATTTGGTAAACAAGAACCACAAGGAAGGGAATCTAGACTAATTCCATTGGAATAACCACCAGTTCCAAGAGAAAATTTTTTCTTTATGGATTTAGCAAAATATAATAAAATGTTACAGATATCCATTTGTGAATTAGGGGTTTAGAATTTTATCATCAATAGAAACCATATTATCATTGGTACTTAGGGTCTTATACCTAAATTCAAATGTGTATTGGAAATGGTCTATTTTCAATGAGAAATAGAATAAAACTAAACAGAAGCCTAACTTGAAAAATATATTCCATTTTTCCTAGAGTACTGGTACTTGAGAAATTTAGATTAAATTAAAGAAGGATAGGAATTAGTTGTTTGGAAAGGTTTTAAAGGCATTAGTTTAGAAATCACAAGACCATTTATATGATAATAGCAATGATTTCTCATTTTATCTAAATTTACCTCAAAATAGTATTCCTTTCTATTTTCTTTGATTTTGTTAAATCACCAACATCAGATGGCTTCCCACTGGTCATCAAGTAGTTTTATGGGCCCTTGATAATCTGATTGGTATCTTCAGTAAACAGGAGTAAGAACATCACAGTAGGTGGGGAAAGAGAATAACCAGAAATTGAGATTTGATATATTTTTAAGTTTGGTGTTTGCTACTCTGAAGAATGGGTGCATAGCTCCTTAGGAGATCTAAGACATTTCATATTCATTATCTCACCAAATAGCATTGGGAAGCACTGGAATTCATATGTGCATTGGGCACCAACTTCAACAATTAAATTTCATTGAACTGCATAGAATGTGTGGCTGGAATGTCCTAAAATTAATTCCACTTACTCCCATAAAATGTTATTTAACAACAAGGCACCTACAAAATTCAAGGAAAAAAGGTTTCCTTCCATAATAAAACTATCTATATTATCATGGAACAGAATCTTGTAAACAGGGTCCTTTAACTCCTACAATGGGCATTACTTTCAAGGAGATAGTGTTCTTGAATCTCAAGTGGTCAGGCCATTTCTTCTAACTCTTCTCAATACTCTGAACCCATCACTCTCATGCAATTAGTCATCATTAATTGAATGACCTATTTTAAATATTACACATTGAATTAAACACTGCAGATACAATGAGAAAAAAATGAAACAGCACTTGTCCTCAAAAAAATGTATATTCTATTGCTTTTTTTGGTCCATATTTGATTATTTGAAATATATATATATATATGTGTGTGTGTGTGTGTGTGTGTGTGTGTGTGTGTGTGTGTGTGTGTGTGTGTGTGACAGGTAATTGAGATTAAAGATTTTTGCAAATTAATTCAGAATAGAGTTTCCTGCTAGTATGTTTGTATTTTTTATTAATTTATTTGATAAAAGTTTATTATTTAATATGGTGGAAGAGATCATGAAGGGCAGAAGAAGGGGCAATATTGTTTCAATTTTCAAAGAGAACAAAGCACACAAATTAGACTTCAGTGAGTTTCCCCTTAAATCCAGATGAAATTCTATGGCATATTCATAGGTTTGCTTGTGAGTATTTAAGAAGAAAATAGTCAATGAAAGCTAGCATGGCTCCTGTAAAGTAGATACCAAAAAAAAAACTTTATTTAGTTTTTGCATAAGATAATAAGACTAATAGCCCCTATTATATAGTTTTTGTTCCCTTCTTGATTAAATATAGGAATTATGCAAAATATTTAGCAAAATCTCTCAAATCATTTTGAATAAACAGGAGAGAGATGGTCAGCATAATTATGAAATTAGATAGATTTGGTACTGGTTGAATAACTGAACCAAACTGGTTATTTGATTATGATAGATTCTTGAAAATTTCTGGCAGACTAAAATTAAAGATTAACATGATGATTAAGAGGTATAAATAAGAAATCCCATACCAAGACAGTAAAAAAAATATTTTTACTTAGGCTGAAAGTTATTATAAAGTAAGGAGAATCAATGAAATGATCAGGTGGCAAGTAATATTTGAATTGATTTTTCAGTCAAAAAAACTTTTTAAGCAATTACTCTGTGCTGGGCCCAGGGTTTTTCTTAAAGTACAAAGTTCAGCCACATGACTCCCCTATTAAATAAACTGATGTGGTCACTTATTACCCTCAGGAACAAATATAAAATCCTCTATTTCATATTGAATACCCTTCATAACTTATACCCTCCATACATCTCCAGTATTCCTATACACATATACTATTGAATCCAGGGACAATGACCTCATTTTTGTCCATGGAACAAGGTATTCCATCTCTCTAAGCTGGACAATTTTCACTTGTTCTAGACGATGCATGGAATGCTTTTCTCTTCATCTTTACCACCCAGCTTCTCTTGCTTCCTTTAAGTCTCAGTTAAAATCTCACCTTCTAGAGAAAAATTGTTTACAATCCCTCTTATTCTAAGATCTTCCCACTGTTAAATATTTACCATTTTTCCTATAGATCGTATTTGAATGAGGTCTCCTGCATTATTTTGTGAAGTTTTCAAAGGCAGAAATGGTCTTTTGCCTATCTTGGCATTCCCCACACTTCATACAATGTCTGGTACATAGGAGGCACTTAATGAATGTTTATCAACTGACTGAAAAAAGGCAATTTCTGACCTCAATGTGTTCATAGTCTAAAAAGAAAAATAACATGAAAATAACTATGGAGAAATAAGTGAGGTACAGGACAAACTAAAAATAATGAATAGATGGTAGACAATAGAATTAAGGAGAATCAAGAGAGGCTTCTTGCAGAATGTATGAAGTTACTTGGGATTTGAACGAAGTGAGGGAAGCCAGAATTGAGATGAGGAATGAGAGAATTCCTGTCATTAGGGACTGTCAGTAAAACTCCCAGAGATGGGATATGCAGTATCCTATCTAGGGAATAGCAATGAGGTCAGATAGCAGGATTTGTTGGGGTGGGGGGCTTTTAAACAGAGAACATAGGGTGTAAGAAGATGAATTAGTATTGAAGTTAAAGAAGAAAAGAGGAATGATCACTACCTATTAGTCTTCAGTTCATTTTCTTTATAAGGCTTTT
Organism: Monodelphis domestica; assembly: GCF_027887165.1. NCBI lineage: Eukaryota > Metazoa > Chordata > Mammalia > Didelphimorphia > Didelphidae > Monodelphis > Monodelphis domestica. The sequence goes on from NC_077227.1 coordinate 432,014,772, forward strand.
TGGCCAATTACTAATGCAATACATAAATGATAAGAAAGGAAGCTAAAATCAGAGATTACCATAATCACCTTGCCTTGCTGTTCCAATATATCCTTCTATGATCCTTCTGTCTCCTTCCTGGAATGTAGCTATTGTCTGACAGCTGACTTATGCCTAACAATAAGACTCAGAAACTAGCAAAATCACTTCCTGTCTACTATACCATAATATGTGCCATGAAGAAATGTTTTCTATGCTTTGAGCTATCAAACAATAAAATGGCTTTCTTCTTTTAGGATGCATTACTCATCAATGAAAAAGATGTTTGGAAATTTAATCATGGTAGATGTAGATGGTTTGATGGAAAATTGGACCAGATGACCATTAAAATTCTAAGATTCTGTGATGCTAAGATTACATCCCTACTACACCTATCTACAGGTCCCTTTATCAAGAAGCAGGAAGATCAAACATGAACCAGAACAATAGAACCTGGGTGACAGAATTTTTCCTTCTGGGTCTTTCTGGGGACCCTCAAACTCAGCTGCTGCTCACTGTATTGTTCTTGGGGGTCTACTTAGGTACTGTACTTGGGAGCTTACTCCTCATCTATCTGGTTCTAACTGACTCCCAGCTTCATACACCCATGTACTTTTTCCTTTGCAACTTGTCTTTAGCTGACCTGGGCCTCTCTACTGTCATAGTCCCCCAGGCTATAATCCATATGTTAACTAGGAGGAATGCCATTTCCTTTATGGGATGTGCAGCTCAGATTTTTTTTTCTATCATTTCTGGAGCTACACAGTGTTCACTGTTAGCTGTGATGTCCTATGACCGATACGTAGCAATCTGTGATCCCATGCATTATTCTCTCATCATGACAGGGAAGGTGTGTGGACAATTGGCTTTGGTGTGCTGGGTCAGTGGTATTGTTGCCTCCTCTGTTGACACTATATTTACATTATGTCTACCCTACCAAGGAGACAATAGGATTGCTCATTTCTTTTGTGAGGCACCAGTTCTCTTGACTCTGGCATCTGGAGACACTCATAAAGCAGAGATGGCTATTTTCTTCGTTGGAGTATGGATTCTTATTGCACCTATGTCCCTGATTCTAGTGTCCTATGGACTTATCATAGTGACTGTCATTAGGATGAACACAATGTCGAAAAGACTCAAAGCATTCTCCACCTGTGGCTCCCATCTCCTTGTAGTCATCCTTTTTTATGGGACACTCATTATTGGCTACATGACACCCAAGTCCTCCAGGGAGCAATTCAAGCAGGTTGCTGTGTTCTATGGTGTCATAAACCCTATGCTTAACCCTCTCATCTATAGTCTGAGGAATAAGGAAGTGAAGAGAGCATTCAAAAATGCAATCAAAAGAAAGTAACCTTTATTCTTGCTATATTACTACATTTGGCCATATCTTTAACCCCCTACACTTAGCATTTAGCCTCCAATCAGAAAATAATCTGTCTACTATTACTGGTATTATGTAATACATGAAATTATTGTCCTTTTGTTTTACATACCTCTCTCTTTCTCTCTCTATATATATATAAATATATAGATAGATATGTATATAAATGTGTGTATATTGTTGTACATCTATGCAATGATTCAATTAATGAAAAAACTTTAAGATGATGTATCAATTTCTTTCTAGATATGGGTGGAGTTTTGCTAATATGAAAAATTCAGGAAAAAAGTATTATCAATAGGAAGTTTTCAAAGCCCCTAGAAATGCTACACTGGACTTGGAGAACAGTCATCTATGTAGTAAGGACTTATGGCAACCAAGAAAGACAATCAAGCCACTATCAATCGATTTGAGAGGAGCATAAAAAGTTAACCTAATCTTTTAGATATATGCATGCATCTATCATTTTGTCAATGTAGTGAACTATAATTAAGGAAATTCCCTTTACCGATGAAGATGGCAAATATTTTACGATCTTTTGTCTAACATAAAAGTTATCCCATGGACAGGGATCAGTTAAATTAATTGACCAGGGTCACATAGCCAAACAAGTTCTGACTTAACTATCACACTTCTTGACACTGAGACTGAGACACTGAGAGGTTCACATTTTCTAGATGACCCTGCTTCTCTAACTTTATCCAAACCTAGTATTATTAAAAATAGAATTAAAATAAAATTAAAAATTAAAAAAAAGAAATAAAATTAAAATTAAATAAAATTAAATTAAAATTAAAATGGTTAAGATTTTTGTGACATTATGTTCTTTGATTACTAGTCTACATCTGGAAATCTGTGCTTTGTATACAATGTAACATTATAAGAGGGGAAAATCCTAGAGTAAAGTGTATCCAGAATTCTGTATGAATGGTATGCAGACCACCCTACTCCCACATTATCCAAAAAGGAACTTTGAATAAGCTTCCAATTAGTCCAGTTGTTTATTTCACTAAAGAACAACTTAGAATGTTATCTATAATTCTTGAGTGTACCTAAAGAGTACCTTGAAATTATATTTATATAATCCTGGAATATATCTTGGTGATCTCAGGCAGCTAGGTGGTACAGTGTATAAAGCACCAGATATGTCAGGAATACACATTATTCTGTATTTAAATCTGCCTCAGATACTTGCTTGATATGTGACTCTGGACAAGTCACTGAACCTCTGTTTGCCTCAGTTTGCTCATTTGTAAAGTGGGGACAATAATAGCACTTACTTATTAAAGTTGTTGCGAGAATCAAATGAAGTAAGAATGATAAGCACTTAGCATAGAGCACGACACATAGTATATGCCATATAAAATGGTCCTATTAGCTATTATTGACAAGAAGCGTCCTAAGATATAAAAGGAATAAGAAAAAGTATTGGAATGAATTTAAACTTACCCTATAAAAGAATAAAAGGAATGAAATGAATAGGAAAAAGTAACTGAGAGCTAAATGAAGACACTCTAAAATATGACATATATTTCTCTCAATTATACAGAGCAGTCAATCTAATGGAAGGCAGATGACCATGAAATGGCCTGCTCATCAAAGACATACATTTATAGAGCTGAAATAAATCTTTATGTCACATGAAAATCAGTGGAAGACTCAAGGATATTTATCATGGTGAGAAGATTTAGGGGGCATGATACCTATTTTCAGATGTTACACAGTCACTGTGTTGAAGAGAGATTATAGTTGTTCCATATAGTGTCAGAGAGTAGAGCAGTGGCTAGATATATTTATTCCCATTGCAAATTTAGCTCAAAGAGCAAGACTGCAACAATAGAGAGGGCAATGGGGCAATTGTGAAATTGCCACAGGAATGGAGATAGCTCATCCTGAAGAAACTGTAGCCTAAGCATCTGCAAGGGTTGGAAAGAAAAGACCATAGAAGGATAAGAATGCAGCAGTGATAGAGTTATGAAGCTAATAGCCTGGGGTGGTTGTGCTGTTGAGTGGGTCAGTGAAAGATGGTAAGGACAGGTATGAGGACAGCCATCTCCTCACAGATAAACATATCCCCTCTACATTTTTGCCCTGATATAGAGCTACATTCCTCCCATGTTAGTTTCATTTCAAACAGAATGTTGGACAAGGAAAATAGAGGCAAGGATATAAATTTACCCCTTTAAGAAAAAAACTCTTTGAACAATTAATAGAGTCCCAAAGTAAAATGAGAATTATCAGGAGATACTGAGATCCCATGAAGTCATCAAGCAGTGCCAAAAGCATGATTAATTGAGTTGGACCAAATGACTTCTGTGACCCCAACTCTGGGATTCTCTCATTCCAGTTCCTGATTTCAAATATCTATGTATCACCAAACACTAAGATCATACAACTATACCAATGAAACCATGAAATCTAGGATCAGAAATATACATATTCTTGTAAATAGATGATAAGATGGCTGGTGTAATGGCAAAAACTGAGTAAGCAATACACCTAGTTATCTAGTCATCTTTTTATATTCTTATAATAGTTTCTTCACATCTCTTTAAGTCAGATAATTTAACCCATTCTATCTTTTCCTTCCTTTTGTCTCAGTGCAATTCTTTTTTTCAACCCTTAATTTTTTTTTGGGGGGGGGTATTATGTCATCCTAGTCAACTTACTCTTACACCGTTCATCTATGTATACTTCTAATATAACTAATCATAAAGTTTTTAGGAGTTACTAGTATCATCTTTTCACATAGCTTGGCCTTATTTAATCCCTTAAATTACATCTTTCTTGTTTATTTTTTGATGCTTCTCATGAGTCTTGATTTAAACGTCAATCAGCATTGGTTGCAAATAGATTTTAGCAAATGATCATTTTCCCCCTGAAATAATATACTCACTTTTTCTAGGTAAATGTTATTCTTGGTTATAAGCTGAACTCCTTTGCCTTCTAGAATATCATTTAATGTAGAAGTTACTAAGTGCTGAGTAATCCTGACCGTGGCTACAAGATATTTGAATTGCTTTTCTCTGACTGGTTAAGTTTTTTCTCCTTGACCTGGGAGCTGTGGAATTTGACTATAATATTCCTGTAAATTGGAACTTGGGAATTTATTTAAAGAGATGGCCTGTGAATTCTTTCAATTTCTATTTTACTCTTTCATTCAAGAATATCAGGATAGTTTTCTTTGATCATTTCTTGTAATATGATATCAAGGCTTTTTTAATAATGCCTTTCAGGTAGTCCAATAATTCTTAAAATGTCCCTCTTCAACCTATTTTCCAAGTCAGTTGTTTTTCCAATGACATATTTCATATTTTCTTCTACTCTTTTCATTCTGATTTTCTTTTCTTGGTTCTTGGTATCTCATGTCATTAGCTTCCATTTGCCAAATTCTAATTTTTAAAGCATTATTTTTCTTCAATGAGTTTTTGAGACTCCTTTTCTATTTGACCAATTCTACTTTTTCAAAAACGATTATCTTCATTGGTTTTTTGAACTTTTTTCCCATTTGGTCAATTCTGCTTATTAGCAATTATTTTCTTCAATATTTTTCTGTGCCTCTTTTTCCAAGATTATGCCTCTTTCTTGAATTGATTTCCTTTCCCTTTCTCATTTTTTTGTTCCTCTGTTATTTTATTTTTGAAATCCTGTATGAGCTTTTCCAGGATCTGGGACCAATTCCCATTTTTAAAGTCTTGCATGTAACTGCTTTAATCTCATTGCCTCTTTCTGGATTTGCACTTTGCTCCTCCTTGTTTCTATAATAATTTTCTAATTTAGGTATTTTTTGAAGTTTGCTTATTTTCTTACACTTTTTTTACTTTTATTTTTATCTTAAAGGTGGGCTTTGTTCTCCGGGTAGAGGAGGCACTCTCTCAAACATCAGTTTCTCCTGTCATATTAATTATACTACCATAATGCATATACTTCTGTAATTCATGAATCATAATACATGTCATGAAGTAATAATGTACCTATGAAGGCACAAGGGTTATTTCTCAAAGACTCATGGTCAAAAGACATGAAAAATCTATTGATTAAAGAACATGGGGAAACTGTTAGCAATCATGAGAAAGGGCTCTTTACATCCCCCTTAACAAGAGAAATAGAAATAAAAGTACCTCACAGAATAAATTAATAAAGAAGATCTAAATAGTTAACATCAGAGGGACTACAGCTAGATATATAGCTACATATTAAATGGAGCTTTGGATTGGTCCTAGTATCTTGGTGAAGAATTTGAAATTATTATTAATAAATAAAAGAACAAATGCAAGGTAGTTATTTACCATCCATGTGCAAGACACTGAGACATATACAAATAAGAAATGATATGGTAATTGCTCTCTAGAAAATTATGAACAAATAGGGAGAGACAAGACACATGGGAGAATAGTGACAGAGCACGAAATTCTGGTAAATCACAGAATTGGTGATTGAACACACATAGTATTCCAAAATCATGCCCATTTCCAGAAATAATGGTGTTATCTATTTGATTATTGGATGCTGATTATCTAGGATCCAAAGAGTCATGGTCAAGGACAAGAATAGCTACAGTAGAAGGATGTGACACATGATCTTCTAGGAAAGTGACTATGAACCTCAAAAATTGCTAAAAGATATAAAAGTTCACCAATAGCCATATAGCAGGAGAAAATCAAAGCATACTACCACCTACACAAAGCATACTACCCCCAAAATATTTATAGCAGTATTTTTGTGGTAGCAAAGTGATGGTTGCTTCTGTTACCCATTATATACAAGCCCAGTCATAACAATGCTTTATTTCACTTCCCCATCTGCCCCCAGCTCCCTTGCTCTCCAGTCTATATCCTTTTTCTTGTCCTCTAATTATTTAATCATAATCAAATCAAGTCTGTCCTTGTTACCACTAAAGGTGTGTCAAGCTTCTCTCATAGTTCTATTGGTCATTGCTTAGATTTTATAAATGTCCTTCGTTTGGCAACATCTCCCTCCATTTTTTTTCTCCATTGAGTAGAATTTCAGCTCTTTGAAAGCACTTGGAACAGTGCTTTGTATATATTTGTTGTTGTTGTTCACTCATTTCCTACTTTGTGGTCCCATTTGGATTTTCCTTGACATAGATGTTGAAATGAACAGTCACTTATTTTTACAGCTCATTATTCAGAAGAAGAAACTGAGTCGAATAGGGTTAAATTTCTTTCCCAAGGTTACATAGTTAGTAAACATCGGAGGACAGATTTGTAATCAGGAAGATGAGTCTTCTTGACTGCAGGCAGACATTCTATCCACTACACTACCTAGCTGCCCATAGTACATAGTATTTGGTACATAAGATTTTTTAAATACTTCTTTTCATTAATTTCAATTAATTCATTCAAAGAACATGAAATAAAATAGATGTCCATTAAGGAAATGGCTAAACAAATTGTGGCCAAATAAATCTAATAGAATTCTACTTCTTATTAAAAAAACAATAAATATAAAAACTTCAAAGAAGCAGAAGAATATTTGTCAAAATTACTACAGAATGAAATGAGCAAAACTCAAAGAAGTATATATGCAATCACTATAGAAAAGTAGATGAAAAGAACAAGAGTAACAATATTTTTTAATGAAACTGGTTAACTTGAATTACCAAACTTGGTTCCAAATAAAATGGCAGGAAAGCACCTACAACCTTCCTTGCAGAAGGAAAAACTATGGTTGCAAAGTATTATATATACTCTCAGAAGTATACAATATATGGGTTTGTTTTGATATGGTTAGTTTTTTCAGTTTTCCTTTTTATTATAAAAAGATGACTTTCTAAGTAATGAAACATGAAGGAATATATTGTTAAAAGACAGAATGTCTTAAATTTTTAAAATAAGAATGAAACAAAATGAAAAACCTTGCTACAACTTTGTCTCCAGACCCAAGTAGTTAGCTGGGAATTTGACTTTATTTTCTATGTCCTATTAAAAGGGAAGATAACTTCTGAACTAAAGTCACACATAAAGACATGAGCAATGTTCTATTTGAATGGAACTGCTGTTTATCTAGCCCAGTAGTTGGAAGAACTATGTGATAGTCTTTTAGCTCAGTCCTGGAGGGGTCATTAAGAGAAACTCCAAATTAGACTGAATTATCTGCACCATCATTTAGACAGAACATTGATTATTTAAATGTAAAAAATTGAGGTAGGTAGATGTTTAAAAGTCCTCTGAGAGATTAAAAATTGAAGAACAAATATTGGAATAGCTCTAAGAAAAACTTACTCCTTTAGGAGAAAAGAAAGAAGGAAGACATATTTAGAAAGAGTAGGGCAGAAAAATGCTAAAATGTGATATACTGGGCTCCCAAACATGCAGAGAAATCAATTTTTAAAAAAATCAGATGACCAACCATGAAATAGCCTAACTAACAAAGACATATCTTCCTTGATCAGAAGGAAACTATGATGCTATAGAAGATTAATTGAGTCATCTAAAATATTTATCCTAGAGAAAATTAGTAGACAGCATGTCTTCAGATGTTTGAATGATCACTATATTAAAGAGTTACAATTGCAATATTTGGTACCTGAGAGTGGATTAATGAGCAGAAATATTTATTCCTAGGGAAATTTTAGAAGAAAGGGGAGAGTGCAATAACACAGTGTGGGCAATGGTAAAGTTGGCTACAGAATGTGATGGTTCATCCTCAAGAGAATATGGCTGATGGTCCTATAAAAGATGGAAGCAAAAATCAAAGAAGCTGAGAAATGCAACTATTATGTTATCATTAGATTGGCATTTTTGAGGATCTGTGCTATGAAGAAGGTCAGTGGAAGGTTGTAAAAACAAGTATAAGGACAGCCTTAGTCTCACTGCTGATGCATATTCTCTCCCTGTATTGCCCTGATATGAAGATATATTCAAGCTATGCTAGTTGCAACTGGCAGAAGACCAGGCTAGGAAATAGAAGTTACAAGGAGGTAAATTCCAACTCTAAGTAAAAACTCTTTAAATGTTCAACAATACAATGAATTACCTAAGGAGGTAGTTATATCACATAAAGTGATTAAGCAGGAAAAATATATGTAGTCAAAGATGTTTAAAAAAAAAACTTCATCATTTGGACTGTCTAAGGTGACCTCTGAGGCACCAACTCTGAGATCTTCTTAATATTGTTCCTGATTTCAAATATTCAAGCGGAACTAAACACCAAGGTCATACAATTATACTGATGAATATAATTTATGGATATTTCAAATTATTATCTTCCTTAAGAAAAAAATATATATACACATATTCTTATAAACACAGGAGAAGATATCTAGTATGCTGGAAAAAATCAAGTGGGCCACACTCCTAATTATTTAGTTATCACTCTATAAGGTCACAAGGAATATAAGAAGGCAGCAAAAGAGAATATTCAAATTTTAAAACTAAGGATATAGATTGGAGTCACCTGCAGTAAAATGTCCCCTCGATAATACCTGAAAACCATCCTGAATAGAAACATAGATTGCCAAGTCTACTGTAATGAGGAGGAATCCTCTAGAGTTTATTAGATGCTCAAGAGACCAACTCACATCATAACCCTTTAAACTGGTGGGACTCTCATCAAAAAATGAGCTCTTATTAGAAAGATAAGTACTCTGAACCATCAAGGGTATTTAGTTATGAGGAAGGTTGATTTTGTCCAGTTTTGTATTCTTCTCATACTTTCTTTCCCATCTTCCTTCTCTCTTCTTGTCCCTATTTCAAGAATTTCAAATGTACTCTCTGACTACTGGACAAGACCATTCTGTTTCTATCCTACCAAGGGGCTCCTTCTCAGCTTTCTGTTCTATGTTCTGCATTTGAAGTCTCTTCATTGTCTCTGAAATGTATTCTTCGTCTTTTCTGACATCCAGGTGAGGATACTGGGTTTATAATAGAAAAGAGGTAAAGTGGACAAGCTTACTAAAGAAAGGGCAGTTTGATATTGAATGGTTCAAGATTTTAATTCAGCATCTCATCTACTTTTTCATCTGAAAACCCTTGTCCACCAAATCTGACATACTTATATTCTCCCCTTGGCAATAGAAGCAGGCAGATGAATTTCCATTTGTGACATGAATTGGCCTGGATTGAATTCTGAGTGACACCTTGCATTAAATGAAATAATTCCTTTGATGTAGGTAGAATGTAGATATTATTTATGCTATCCATAATTAGGAAGGATTAAGCAATGGCTAGAATGGCAGGCTTGGCATTAGGAAGACATGAGTTCAAATCCTACATCAGACACTAAAACTGTGACTCAAGAGAAATCTTTTTCTATCAACCTCAACTTCTTCATTTGCAAAATAAAAAGAATAATAGCACCTAATTCAGAGGTTTGTTGTATTGAATGAGAAAACCTATATAAAGTGTTTTGTTAAACTTAAAGATCCCTATAAGCATTTAATATTATTTTGAAAGAAATTATTCTAGAGTGGAATAACCCTTTCTTTAACTATTCATAACTATAGACCATGAGAGAGAGGAGTTAATTTTCCATCCTCATTATGAAAAAATACCCTTCTTTCACACAGGTATGGTGATATCACTAAAGAGAGAACTCCCACAATGTAATTCCAGGCAATCAAGGAAGAAGTAAAGCATTTACTTAAACTTCTGGTTAATCCAGCTATAGAGCATTATAGGGTATTTCTCATGTCATCTAGGACATCATAAAAAAGGAACTGGCTCTGAAGTCAGTGACCCTGCATTCAAATCCCAGGTCTGAGGCTTACCACATCTATAACCCAGGGAAAATAATTTAAAATGTATGGGCCTTGACTTACCCATTTGAAAACTAAGATATTTGAATAAGATAGAATGTGGGAACCAGTTGAACCCTCTGTTTTAGGAACAAACATATTCTGTTACCTCATACAGAAGTTAGGATTCTGTCACTACCCAGTTATTCCAGGATCCAAAGTAAGATTTATCAGTTAGCTAATTAACAAACAATTGACAAGATTGCCTACATCCAAAACCACTATCTCAGAGGAAATTCTTATTCCCCTACACTCTCTAAGCCTCAATCTCTTAGCCTTCACCAAACTATGGATATCATAATTTTTACTCAGAATCTTCTATTGTAATTCCAACAGAAAATTAAAACCTGTTATGAAGAATTTTGAAAGATTCACCTCTAGGCTTCTCTTCCTTATTTTTGTCCCTAAAAATGCCAAGAAGAAAGTGAGACAAAGTTGAAGGGAATTAGTTGCTCTTTTGGATTCTCATACTGAAGTCACTTTCTTATCTTTAGGAATTAATAATTTGGATAAAAGCAAGGATATCAGGATTACTAAAATCTTGGAAAGCTAAATGTTGAATGGAAAATTGAAAAACTGAGATCCAAAAATGATCTTGAAAACTAAAAGAAAGTGATAAGTAAAAACATGAAATATAATGAGCATGAATATAAATTCCTATAGCTCAGCTCAAACTAAAAGAGGAAAAATGCATATTGTGATACAACATTTAATATTTTAATATCCATCATTTCAAGTTGTACTGAAATCTTAATATGACTAAATAAGGGGGTTGGCAGTAAAGAAAGTGAATGGAATCTCAGTAGCATAACTTATAAAGAAAAAAGGTCAGATTTACACTGTTCTATTTTGTATACTTTGGGGGAATATGTCTTAGAATGAAGTACAGTCAGGGAAATTTGGAGAGATATTATATTATAATAACAACATATCTGTAAATATTTAAAATTGTAAATATGGGACTTTTTAAAAGAACTAGTTGGGAATTTGCTGGTTGTAGAAAAGGGCAGTCCTTAGCAAGCCATGGATTGCATCAGATGAGCTCTGAGTTTCCTCCCATTTAGGTGATTGCATGGTTTTATGAATTTGTTCTTCTTTGTACCCTTACTTCATACCAGATTAATGCAAGTTGGAGATTTGCTTTCCCCTGGATTTACTTTTCTGTGTCCCCTAGAATACTGAACACAATCCAGATCTCAATTTGGTAGACTTAAGATGTGGGGAAAGGAAAACAGAAAATAGAAACATGAAAGGAGAAAAATCTAAAGCAAGGTCAGAACTAGAACCCAAGCATTCCACTCAAATTCATTTTACCACAATCACCTCTTTTTTATTTGCCAAGAATCTAAGATTTTGTTATGGAGGAAATTAAAACAATAAAAGTTCATTACTTTACATTACTCAAGGGTGCTTTAAAGCTGAACTAGTCTAAAATAAAATAAAAAGAAAAGCAATTGACTTCTATCAGAGTGAAACAAATATAAACATCCTAAAAGATATTCTCTAACAGGAAGACAAGATGTATTTATATAAATTGGAATTACATAGAATGGAATGTAGACTGATTCAGTTTAATTACCACCAGTTCTAAGAGGTGGCATTTCCTTTGTAAATTATTACAAAACCATAATCAAATGTTATTATAGACATTTACTCATAAATTAGCAATTTGGAATTTGGACTTAGGTACTCAAAAGAAATTATATTATCATTGGTACTTAAGGTCTAATATCTACAGCCAAAAGTCTATTACAAAATGATGTATTTTCTAGGACAAGTAGAAGAAAATGGAGTTGTAATCATAATAATAAAATTAAACAGAGCACTAAACTTCAATAAATGATTATGGTTTTTTTTATGGCATATAGGACCTTGAGAAATTTCCTTTGAAGTAGAGGAGACTGAAATTAGAACAAGGTATCAGGCAAATTTTTAAGTCATTATTTTAGAATTCACAAGAGGGGGCAGCTGGATAGCTCAGTGGATTGAGAGCCAGGCCTAGAGATGGGAGTTCCAAGGTTCAAACCTGACCTCAGACACATCCCAGCTGTGTGACCCTGTGCAAGTCACTTAACTCCCATTGCCTAGCCCTTACCATTCTTCTGCCTTGGAACCCAATACACAATATTGATTCCAAGACGGAAGGTAAAGGTTTTTAAAAAAAATTCACAATAGCTTTATATGATGATGTCACAAATTTGTTTAATATAAACCCCCTTTAATGTATGGTTGCTTCCCATTTTCCATAATTTGATTAATCACTTTCATGATTCACAAATTTCTTAGCCAAAATTTTGGCTCATAAAAGAAATTAAAAGTAAGAAAGTTTGGGGAGAAAGGGAGGTAGGGGAAGTAGAATCATGAAAAGTGAGACAGACAGATAGAAATTGACTTCGTTATGAAATTAGAGAACATGTGGTAGGGAAGGGAAAATGGATCAGATGACTTCTCATAGGTCCTCAGGTAGTACTAATGGCCCACTATATTCTGATTAATATCATCAGTGAGCTTCCATGAGAGGAATCCATGAGATTAAAGGTAAAATATTTTTTTCCACAAAAAGGATCTACATTTTTATGGAATAAAATCTTGGGGACAGATGACTCCTCATATGGGCTTTACCTGCAGGGAGATAATGATCTCAGCAAAACATAATTTGATATAGGGTTTCTTCCTAGTGGTAAGATTGGCTAGTTGGTTTCTTTCAACTCATTTCTTTTTACCTTCCATCTTAGAACCAATACTGTGTATTGGTATTGTGAAACTAGGAACTCCCATCTCTAGACCTGGCTCTCAATCCATTGAACTACCCTGCAGCAACCCCATCCCCCCCAACTCATTTCAATTATCACTCAATACTCTGGACAAATCGTAATCAACCAACACTAATTGAAGAACCTATTATGTGTTGTGAGCTGTTAGAAACTACAGATACAATGAGAAAAAAGAAAACTGGAATTGTCTTTACCAAAATGCAAATTCTATTACCTTTTTGTCTATATTTGCATTATAAATATATGTTAAGAAATGATTCATACTTGAGAAAGTATACAGAATATTTTTTAAATCTCTCATAAAATTGTTTTGGATACACTGGAGACATTAGGTCAACATAATTATAAAATTAGATGGATTTGTAGTAGTTGAATGATAACAAAACAGTTTAATTATAATAAATTCTTAATTTTTGATAGGATAGAATTATGGATTTACTGAATTGAAATGGCATTTATCTGGTAGAAATAAGAAGTTCTATACAAAAAATTATCTTCCGAGTATAGCACTTAGGGATATATATACACATATCCCTATATCCATATAAACATATGGGAAAAGATCTTGAGCTTTCATTGACAACAATCTCAAAATTAGTCAGTGGTGTCACATAGAAGCCAATGAAGTCAGTGTTATTTGATTCCATATTTTAAAAATACTACCATAATCAGGCAAAAGAAGTAGTCTCTTATCACCCTTTCTTTTTAATGCAACATCTGGAATATTGTGTTCAGTCCTGGGTGCTACACTTTAAAAAGAAAATTGTTAACTGGTATATAAGACGTCTAGAATGGAGAGTTGACTAGATACCAGTATTCAAGAGAATCATTGGATTAAAAATACATCAAAGATAATCAGAACATGGAAGCTTACTTTTGCTTCTGTCTCACTTTCTCTGGAATCTGGAGGGGTTTTCAAACTAAAAACACAATTTCTTAGCTAAAAATTTCACTTTTCTTTCAGCTGGTCTGATTTCAATGAACTTTAGGAATAGGAAAAGGAAAGAGAAAGTGGAAGAAGAACAAGGAAATAGAGAACATCATGATAAAGAAGATAACTAGTGAATGTTAATAAAAGAATATCAACACCAAATTTTGTTTAAAAATAGAATGCAAGGAAATTGATATGTATATGATATATTATTTCAAAAATATTTATTGATCATCACTACTGTGAATTAATAAGTACATACATGTCCTAAATAGATAACAGCCTTTCCCCCAAAGGTCCCAAAATCTCAGTTATACTCTGAAAACTAATAAATGGGAAAAGCATAAATATCGTTTTTTAAAAGCATAAACATTCAATGAAATAGTTAATCTCTGTTAAATACCCAAGAAAGCATCCTCAGGAAACACATATGTAGATCTTGAAGTGACTTTAGAGAGTGGCAACTTCATTCTCTTACCTTTATAGGTGAGGAATAATGAGATGGTAAGTAATTTGCTCCAGATCACACGAGCAATAAGTAGCAAAGGAACATTTGAAAGAGACATCTTCTTACTTCAAATCCAATAAATTTTCCCCTTAATCATATGTCAGGGGAGAGTTTTGGAGAAACTATCATAGATTCCACATAGAATCCACAGGGAAATTGGTAGTTTCCTCAAAGGGGGGTCCAACTTCTTCATCAGAGAAACAGTTGAGATCATTACCTTCAAATTTAAAGATAGCAAAGGCTACTGTACATATCAAAATGTGTTAAAAATCAAACCTTTCAGAATCTGAAGAAATAATTCACATTTAACCAGTATTACCATTATTTCTACCAATCCTAGAATATAGCTAAAGAGATTAAGGCAGATTCAGATACTGGTAATACTTCTGCATCTGGAGGCACTGATGGAGTGGACTCAGATCCTGAGTAAGGTTCTTCTTCAGTGATACAATCTTTGTCATCATTCCCCAAATGTCCTTTAGCTAATTTCCTGACTTATGTAGGAATCACTAAGAAAGTGGCAAAATATAGGGGGGTGGTAACCCAAATACTCCCTTAGACCTCCCCTGAGGAAAAGTGAAGGTCACAAAAATACTGAATCAGATTATTGTTAATGTAAGACAATATATCACTGATTTATACATTCAACAAGCATTAATTATGTATATAATTTGAGCAGAACAACATGATAGAGGCTGAAGAAACAAGTGTAGAAAAAGGCATATCATCCTTTGATATGATACACATCTAAGGAAATATCTGCCTTCACAGATCTTCTTATTCATTATACAGGTAAGATTTTATAACTGAAAAAAGTGAAACAATTTTTCATGATTATTGCAAAACAAAGTAATATATAAAGGCAGGGGGTAAAGGTCATTACCATGTAGGGATGTCAAAGAAACCATCACATAGCAAGTAATATACAGGTTGATTTGTCAGTCAAAAATCACTTCTTTAGCAATTACTTTGCATCAGGTACAGTGAGTTTCCCAAAGTGTAATGACCTGCCTTATAATATCTCTACTGAAGAAACTTAAGTATTTGCCCATCATCTCTAGGATCAAATATAAAATATTCTGTTTCACATTCAAAGCCCTTCATAAACTGCTTACCTTTCCAGTCTCCTTACACACATATATTCTTCAGTCCAGGAATACTGAATTTCTTTTTGTACCTTGAACAAGGCACTCTATCTCCTTACTCTGAACATTTTCACTAGCTGTATCTGATGCATGGAATATTTTCCTCCTCATTTCCAACTCCTGGTTTGCCTGTATCTCTTCAAGACACAACTTTTACAGGAAGGCATTCTCAATCACTCTTTTTCTAAGATCTTCCCTTTGTTGATTATTTTAATTTTGTCCTATGTATAACTTGTTTGTACATAATTGTTTACATGTTGTCACCAGCATTGGATTGTGACTTTTTTAAAAGGCCAGGGTTTTTTTTTTGCTTTTTTTTTGTATTTTCACCACTTAATACAGTGCCTAGAACAGGACTGGTGAAGCTATGGCACACACGCCAAAAAGGGCACAAAGAGCTCTATCTGTGGGCACACCTGCAGTCTCCTGCCAGAGTTCATTACTCAGAAGCCAGAAGGACTCAGAGTGGAACTGTCCCCTTCTTGCTCTCCTTCCACCTGAAGACATTCTTCTCACTTCATCTTCACCTCTGCCCAGCAGCCCAATAGGAACACTTCCTTTCTCCCTTCTCTGGGGTTAGGTGCTGGAGGGCAGGGGATGGCTCACAAGCTGTATGAGGGTGAAGCAGGGGTGGTAGCCTCTTGAGGCTGTGGTGAAGGTAATTCCTGTGATGAGGTTGGAGAGGAGCTAGGTTTGAGGGCAGCACAGCTCACAACATGGCACATAGATGGATGGGAGCAGACCTGGAGGGAAAAGGAGGGCTGGGGCCACTCTTCTCTCCTTTCTACATGCACCTCTCATCACCTGCCCCTCTGCCCAGAAGTCCAATGGGAGTTCTTCCTCCCTCCCCTATCTAAGGTAAGGAAGGTGATGTGGGGTTGGGGATGGCACTCAGGCTCAGGATGGTGGCAGGCATGGTACTCAGTCTAAGTCGGGGAGTGGGGGTGGGACCTGGCATTACATCTCTAAAATGTTCACAATCACTGCCCTAGAACATAGGAGACACTCATTAATGTTTATTGGAACTGGCTGACAAAAGAAAGTGTCTTATCTCAAGTCACTCACAGTTTAAAGGATAAACACTATGTAAATAACTATATTCAAATGAGCTAAGTACAGGATAAATTGAAAGTAATAACTAGATGGTAGGCATTAGAATTAAGGAGGATCAGGAAAGACTTCTTGTAAAATGTGGTTTCTTATTTAAGTAAGGGAAGACAGAAAGTGGATATAAGGAGCAAGAGTATTCCAGACATAAGGAATTTCTATTTAAAACTCCTAGAGATAGGAGATGAAGTATCTTGTTTGAGAAGTAGCAAAGAGATTAGTGTTGATGGATTGCAGAATTTGTTTGGTTGAACATAAATGATTAGACATAGAACATAAAATATAAGAAGATGGATTAATATTAAATAGTCAGAGAGGAAAAGTGGGATGATCACCAACTATTAGTCTTCCATTGGTGTTCTTTGTGACATGATTTTTTGACCAATTACCAATCTAGTACATAATTACAAATGATAGGAAGGAAGCTAAAGGCAGAAACTACCATGATCATTCAGGTATGCTGTTTCAAAGATTCCTCCTCTGTTCTCTTTGTCTACTACATGGAATTTTCCCATTGTCTATCAGAAGATTTAAGGCTGCCAATAAGACTCACAAATTAGTAGTCACTTCCTCTCCAATATACTATGGTACACATCCCACATTGACTTATTATATAAAGGAATGCTTTCTCATGATTTGAGCTATCATACAATAAAATGGCTTTCTTTTGTTAGGGTGCACTTCTCAACAATGAGAATGTTCATCAGAAATGTTTTCATGGCCAATACTGGTGATTTCCTGGAAGGTTGGACAATATGACTTCTCAATTCCTTCTTTACAATAAGATTTTATGATGTTATCATTGCATGATTACAAGAAGTATCTGTTGGCTTCTTTCAAAAGAACAGGAATATCAAATATGAACCAGAACAACCAGACTTGGGTGATAGAATTTCTTCTTCTGGGTCTTTCTGATGATCCTCAGATTCAATTGCTACTTATTGTATTATTCTTGGGAGTGTTCTTGGGTACTGTGCTTGGAAGCTTACTCATTATCTACCTGGTTCTAACTGACTCACAACTCCATACACCCATGTACTTTTTTCTTTGCAACTTATCTCTGGCTGACATTGGTGTCACTATTACCACTGTACCACAAGCCTTAGTCCAAATGTTAAGTAGGAAGAAGACCATTTCCTTCTTGGGCTGTGGTGCCCAGATTTTCTTCTCCACTACTTTTGGAGCTACACAATGTTCACTATTAGCTATTATGTCCTATGACCGATACTTAGCAATCTGTGATCCCATGCATTATTCTCTCATCATGACAGGGAAGGTGTGTGGACAATTGGCTTTGGTGTGCTGGGTCAGTGGTATTGTTGCATCCTATGTTGACACTACATTTACATTATGTCTACCCTACCAAGGAGACAATAGGATTGCTCATTTCTTTTGTGAGGCACCAGTTCTCTTGACTCTGGCATCTGGAGACACTCATAAAGCAGAGATGGCCATTTTTTTCATTGGAGTATGGATTCTTCTTGCACCTATGTCCCTGATTCTAGTGTCCTATGGACTTATTATAGTGACTGTCATTAGGATGAAGACAACGTCGAAAAGACTCAAAGCATTCTCCACCTGTGGCTCCCATCTCCTTGTAGTCATCCTTTTTTATGGGACACTCATTATTGGCTACATGACACCCAAGTCCTCCAGGGAGCAATTCAAGCGAGTTGCTGTATTCTATGGTGTCATAAACCCTATGCTTAACCCTCTCATCTATAGTCTGAGGAATAAGGAAGTGAAGAGAGCTTTCAGAAATGCAGTCAACAGGAAGTAACCCTCATCCTTGAACTACATTTGGCCTTATCTGTAACCCCCTACATGTGTCATTTATCCCCTTACCAGAAAATATATCTACTATTACTAGTATTTTGTAATACATGAAAATATTGTCTTTTTATTTCACATATCTCCATATATACACATAGATATGTGTGTACATATATGTATGTTATATATTACAGTATATCTCTACCATGACTCACTTATTAAAAAAAATTTAAGATGATCCATCAATCTGTCCATAGATGTGAGTGGTTTTGCTAATGTGAAAAATTCAAGAAAGAGTATTATCAATGTGGAGTTTTCTTTTTTATACAACACAGACATTTATTTTATGAATTACATGTAATAATAAATTTTCACATACATTTTTGAAGTTATATGATCCAAATTATCTACTTCCTTCCCATTCCCACCCTTTTCCAGAGCTGCCAATCAATTTATTCTGGGTTATACATGAATGATCATTCAAAATTATAAGAGAATAATCTTATAAAGCTAAAACCCCCAAATAAAAACTCAAATAAACGAAAAATAGTATGCCTTGATATATATTCTGAATCCAACAATTCTTTCTCCTGAGATGAATAGTATTTTTTTGTCTTAAGTCTCTCAAAATTTTCCTGGATCATTGTGTTGCTGAAGAGTAGCTAAATCTTTTCACAAATGATCATTCCACAATACTGCTGTTCCTTTGTATAATGGTCTTCTGATTCTGCTCACTTCATTCTGCATGGCTTCATGTAGGTCTTGCCAGATCATTCTGAAATCATCCTGTTCATCATTTCTTACAACAGAATAGTATTCAGTCACCAAATACATACCAAAATTGTTCAGCAATTCTTGCAATGTGGATTTTTCAAAGTCCCTAGAAATGCTACACTGGACGTGAAGAACAGAATCATCTATGGCATGAGGACTCATGGCAATAAAGAAAGACAATCAAGCCACTGTATAGTGAATCGAAAGGAACATAAAAAGTTAACCTAACCATTTAGATATATGCATAACTCTATCATTTTATAGATGTAGAAAAATATAATTAAGGAAATTCCCTTTACGAATGAAGATGTCTTACTTAAAAGGTATCCCATGGACATGCTTCAGTTAAGTGAATTGACCAGGGTCACATAGCCAACCATGTTCTGACTTAATCAAAACACTTCTTGACACTGAGACTGGTTCACTTTTTCTAGGTGATCCTGCTTCTCTAAGCTTATCTTAAAATAGTATTATTAGAAACAGAATTAAAGTTGGTTAAGGTTTTAATGATATTATTGTCTTCGATTACTATCCTACATCTGGAAATCTGTGCTTTGTATACAATGTAGCATTTTAAGAGGGGCAATCCTAGAGTCAAGTGTATCTAGAATCTTGCCTCTATGGTATGCAGACCACCCACATTGTCCAACGAGGATCTTTGAATAAGCTTCCAATTATTTCAAGTTGTTTATAATATTAAAGAGAAGCTTAGAATAGTATCTGAAGAATTCTTGAGTGTCATCTGCTCCAAAATTTCCTCCTTGATATCTCCTGAAAACCATCCTGAATAGAAACCTAGAACCCCAGGTCTACCCTAATGAAAAGGAATCACCCAAAATTAGAAGCTCTAGCAGCAGTTAGCCCATACCATAACTCATTAACCTGAGACTGTCCTCAAAAAAGATCAGACCTTATTTGAAAGGTAAGTACTCCGGACCACTAAGGATATTTGTTGATATAAATAGTTGATTTGAGTCAGTTTTCTAATCTTCTCCCCTTCCCTTGACCCTCTTTCTTTTCTCTTCCTATCCATTTGATAAGAATTTGAAATATGTTTTTGTTAACTTGGAAAAAAAACATTGAAGTATTAAATAGTCAGAAAAATCAAGTCTTTAAGCAGGAGTGGGATATTGTCCACTATTCATCTGCCACCAGTATTTCTGAGAGGATAAGCATGCTAGGTAGTAACTAGGAAGAGCAACAGGACATGGGGGTATTTTATACCCTCTGGAGAGGCTGTAAGCAGGCTGCAAAGAAGTTTGCAGCTAGCCACTGGGGTATCAGGGAGTAGTCAAATCTAATAATTACAAAAGAAAGTGTCAAAATAAGAGCTAGGCTTCATCAGAGAGGACTTTAATAAAATGGGAGAGGCTTCTAAAACAAATAAAGTGGAGACAGAGTCAAGGTGGCAGGGTAGAGGCAGTGAAAGTTCAGACCTCTGAAAACCCTTCCTCACCAATTAAAAACAAAATGCTGCTAGGAGACTGAAAACCAAATCTAACAACAGGACAGAGCTAAGTAACCCTCCTGCTGGACTCAACTTAAAAGGTAAACCCCCAAAAAGCCTGAATTCAAAAATACTCGGGTTTAAGGGGAAGGAAGAAGGAAGGTCCCAGGAACCCTCTCCCACCTACAGTACTGAGTCCCCAGCAGTGTCTGGAATCTTTGGGTAGGTAATGGTGCTAGTCTAGAGGGAGTACCTTGCGGGCCAAGCTGTGCCAGGCTCAGGCATCAAACACACGTGGAGGGGAGGTAGCTGGAAGAGAACCTCAGAAAAGGCAGCCTGATCTCAGCTGAGACATTCCATATTGCCCCCCCCCCTCCCCTCCAACCTGAGGTTTTGGTCTCAGGGCACATCCAGCTCTGCAAGATCAACTCCTCTGGGCTTAATCTTATCAAGCCTTCAGAGGGCAGGGAAGCTCATGCTCCAACACCCCTTCCCCAGAGACTGCTCTCAGATTTGCTGACTAAGCTTCAAGGGTGACAGCCACAACAAAAGAAATTCCCCATTGTGAAAGTGCATCTTAAACTCTTTTTGCCTCTTTTTTTGTTTAGTCTAGCCACACAAAAACAACAGTGACTCAACAGACACCTATAGGACACACTCTTTCACACATTCATACACCTTTGAACCCAACGGTTCCTCCAGAAGTCACTGAGAGACGTCTCTTTAATGACCTGGCTATGGGACTAAAGCCGTGGCCAGCAACCCAACAGCCTCTACTGAATCCAGATTTCCAGAACAGATCAGAACTCCAGAGCCAAACAGTACACCAGGGAAAAACAGGACTCTAGGGCCTAAACAGAACTTCAAGATAGAACCCTCAAGCAAATAGACTCCTAGGGTAAAACGGGCCCTGGAACAAAACAAAACAGAACTCCAGAGAAATAGATCTAACTTACCACAACGGAGCAGATGGTTCCAAAATCAGCTTAAATTTTTTGTCTGAGATGTCAAACACCAGAAATAAGGGCAGGTTCTGGAAAAAAAACTATTTGCTTCCTCAGATTTCTGACCTCTCATCCACACATGCACACACACAAGTATACATTTACAACAGCACCCCTCTTTGAAAGTCCTTACCTCCTGGTCCAGGGGCTCGAGATCTCACTGGGGCTTCCATATAAAGTGAGGCACTTCATAAAGCTAGTCTGGACACTCAGAAATTAAATTATTGGAACCGTTATTTATTGATTAATAAAGAATCCATCAGTTGAGACAGACTTCCCTAGTGGAAGCTGCATTAGACTGACATTACAGGATATTTTACATAGTTTAAAAGATACAAAGTTATTTCCTTTCACATTTGATGTTCATATATGAAAATTAACAAACCTTATCACAAACCAGGCATGTGTGGTCAGTTATGAGTGGACAATAACTCAGGTTATTCAGGGGTTGTTTACTTTCACATCTACCTAATCACTCATCTCTAGTTATTTATGTGTTACCTTGCTTTCTATCCTGACCACTTTGATGTTCATTTGTTCCTTGACCTTCCTGATTCTCAAACTTAGTTTAATTAGATTCTAGCCTGCCACCTGTGTAAGCTGCTTGATATCCTGGGGGGACGGGGCGCTGGGTCACTTTCATAAAAAATACAGGAAGGGATTGATTTGCTTTATCAACTTCAATTTTATTATCTAACCTACTTCCCTTATTCAGACTACTTTGATCCTATGTTCTATATTCAACAGCTCTGCCCTGGCTATGAGATGTTTTCCTGGTCTTTTCTGTAACCCAGGTAAGATATTTAGGACAGAGAAGGGGCAAAATGAAAGGACTTACGGAAGGAGGGATTTGTTATTGGGTATTTCAAGGGAATTTGAATTCAAAATGTTTATTATATTTATTTGAATGGTATTTAACATAGTTATGCAGGACCAGCATGAGTTGCAATGGAAAAAATTGAGTTTAGATGGTAATATGGCAGTCTAATATTGTCCTTTCTAGGCTCCCAAAATTTATCTTTCTCAGAACAGAAATGACTCCCTGCCCAAAAAAAAAATCAACTCTACCATTTCTTTTACCACCTCTGCTGTTTATTAAAATTTCTCTAAACTTGCCTGTCTTCTAGGGCTGGATAGGCCATCTGAGTACCAAAACTGTGGCAAGATAAAGATGAAGGAACATTTCCTAAAACTCAGAAAGACAAAGATTTCAGGGAAGAATAAATAGATGTTAAGAGTTAAAGGTTGGGGGCAGCTGGATTACTCAGTGGATCAAGAGTGTGGCCTTGGACAGGAAGTACTAGGTTCAAATTTGCCTTCAGATACTTCCTAGCTATATGACCTTGGGCAAGTCATTTAACCCCCAGCACACAGTATTGGTTCTAAGGAAGAAGTTAATGGTTTAAAAAAAGAGTTAAAGATGCAGTAATAAAGATTATGAAGACTAATGTATCAAATATCAAAAGAAAAAATATGGAGTTCACTGATTTATATGTGTAAATTTCAGCATGTACTGTATACTATGCTCTTTTATTCCTTAATATAGACTTCTGTCATCATCTTGGCTCTGATCACACATAAGTGAAAGGAGATTCTTTGGTGTAATCTATTAACATAAAGTGCTGTGGCACTGGAGGGAGAATCAAGGTATATGGCAAACATATCATAAACAACCACATTCTGAGGGAACAATGGAAATAGCATGAATATATTATTTCATACTAATCTAAAGAATGCTTTTACTAACCTGGAAGCCTTCTGGTCACTATCTATTACCAAGCTCCAAGATGATAAAAGCAAATTTGTCAGCAAAATTCTGATTCTCTTTTACTATCTGTAGATGCCTTAGCCATCAATACCCTTAGGGCATCATAATTTTTTTTTTCAGAATTTCCAACTGTGTCTCCATCGAAAATGCTCAAACCTGTCATAGTGATTTTTCTGAAGCACTACCCCTCTCCTAGGATTACTTCTTACTGTTTTTGTACTTTAAATTGTAGAAAAGAGAGACCAAGCTGTAGGGATTTGACTGCTCTTTTGGATTTTCATACTAAAGTAATTTCTTTGTCCTTAGAAATCGATTATTTGGAGTTAGGGATGAATATCATAATTATTGAAATCGGATAAATAAATACTAACTGGAAAATTGGAAATCCCAAAAAGATCTTGACAAAATAAGAAAGGGATGAACAAAAAACATGAAATGTAATAAAGACAAATATAAATTCCTGCTTTTAGATAAAATCACCGGGGGGAGGGAGGGCAAAAATTGACAGAGGTACACAATAGTCCATATTTTTAAAACCCATGACTTCAAATAGATGCAACCCCTTTTGCTAATCATGGACAAGACAATCAAGAAAGCCAAAGCAATCTTAGAAACATGGGTTCCAGAGAAAAAGATTGTATGTACCCCTTACTATTCCGTGGTTAGGACCACTTCAGGACTATTGTGGATTCTTCTGGGGTCCACTGTGATAATCTGAAGTATAACTAGAGGATGGTGAGGGGTCTTGGAAATATACTATATGAAGACAACTTAATGTATCTGCAAATATTTGGAGTAAAAAAGGGAATACTTTTTTAAAGATTTTAAACATTATTTTATTTGGTCGTTTTCAAACATTATTCATTAGAAACAAAGATCACTTTTTTTTTCCTCCCCCTCTACCCCCACCCCTCCGATTGGCGATGCGTGATTCCTCTGGGTATCATATGCATCCTCAACCAGAGCCCATTTCCATGCTATTGGTTTCTGAAGTAGGGTGTTCATTCAGAGTCTCTCCTCAATTGTATTCCCACCACCCCTGTAGTCAAGCTCTTGTCCTTCCTTGATGTTTTACTCCCACCGTTCCTCTTCTGCTTCTGGGTAGTGTTTATTTTCCTCCTTGATCCATGCAGGTTGTTCAGGGACATTGGACTGAGACTAATGGAGAAGTCCATTACTTTCGATTGTACCACAGTGTATCAGTCTCTGTGTACAATGTTCTCCTGGCTCTGCTCCTCTCACTCTGCATCACTTCCTGGAGGTCATTCCAGTCCCCATGGAATTCCTCCACTTTATTATTCCTTTTAGCACAATAGTATTCCATCACCAACATATACCATTATTTGTTCAACCCTTCCCCAATTGAAGGGCATCCCCTCATTGTCCAATTTTTTGCCACCACAAAGAGCACAGCTATGAATATTCTTGTACAAGTCTTTGTACTTATTGTCTCTTTGGGGTACAGACCCAGCAGTGCTATGGCTGGATCAAAGGGTAGACATTCTTTTGACGCCCTTTGGGCATAGTTCCAAATTGCCCTCCAGAATGGTTGGATCAATCACAACTCCACCATCAATGGATTAATGTCCCCACTTTGCCACATCCCCTCCAGCATTCATTACTTTCCTTCACTGTCATGTTAGCCAATCTGCTAGGTGTGAGGTGATACCTCAGAGTTGTTTTGATTTGCATCTCTCTGATTATAAGAGATTTAGAACACTTTTTCATGTGCTTATTAAAAGTTTCGATTTCTTTGGCTGAAAACTTCCTATTAATGTCCCTTGCCCATTAATCAATTGGAGAATGGCTTGATTTTTTGTACAATTGGTTTAGCTCTGTATAAATTGGAGTAATTAGACCTTTATCTGAGATTTTTGTTACGAAGATTGTTTCCCAATTTGTTGCTTCCCTTCTAATTTTGGTTACATTGGTTTCGCTGGTACAAAAACTTTTTAATTTGATGTAATCAAAATTATTTATTTTTTATTTTGTGACTCTTTCTATGTCTTGCTTGGTTATAAAGTCTTTCCTTTCCCAAAGGTCTGACATGTATGCTATTTTGTGTTCTCCTAATTTACTTATAGTTTCCTTCTTTATGTTCAAGTCATTTACCCATTCTGAGTTTATCTTGGTTTAGGGTGTGAGGTGTTGATCCAGACTTAATCCCTACCACACTGTCTTCCAGTTTTCCCAGCATTTTTTGTCAAATAGTGGATTTTGGTCCCAAAAGCTGGGGTCTTTGGGTTTGTCATAGACTGTCTTACTGAGGTCATTTGCCCCAAGTCTATTCCACTGATCCTCCTTTCTGTCTCTTAGCCAGTACCAAATTGTTTTGATGACCACTGCTTTATAGTATAGTTTGAGATATGGGACTACAAGGCCACCTTCCTTTGTATTTTTTTTTCATTATTTCCCTTGATATTCTTGATCTTTTTTTCTTCCAAATGAACTTTATGGGTTTTTTTTTCTAATTCAGTAAAAAAAATTTTTGGAAGTTAAATGGGTATGGCACTAAATAGATAGATAAGTTTGGGTAGCATGGTCATTTTTATTATATTGGCTCATCCTACCCATGAGCAGTTAATGTTTTTCCAATTATTTAGATCTAGTTTTAATTGTGTGGAGAGTGTTTTGTAGTTGTGTTCATATAGTTCCTGTGTTTGTCTCAGCAGATGGATTCCTAAGTATTTTATTTTGTCTAAGGTGATTTTGAATGGGATTTCTCTTTTTAATTCTTGCTGCTGAGATGTGTTGGAAATATATAGGAATGCTGATGACTTATGTGGGTTTATTTTGTATCCTGCAACTTTAGTAAAGTTGTTGATTATTTCGATTAGCTTTTTTGTTGATTCTCTAAGATTCTTAAGTAGACCATCATATCATCTGCAAAGAGTGATAATTTGGTCTCCTCACTACCTTATTTAATGCCTTCAATTTCTTTTTCTTCTCTAATTGCTACTGCTAGTGTTTCTAGTACAATGTGAAATAATAGAGGTCATAATGGGCATCATTGTTTCAATCCTGATCTTTTTGGGAATGCATCTAGTTTATCCTAATTGCAGATGATGTTACCTGATGGTTCTAAATATGTACTGTTTATTATTTTTAGGAAAGATCCTTCTATTCCTATAGTTTCTAGTGTTTTTAATAGGAATGGGTGTTGTATTTTATCAAAGGCTTTTTCTGTGTCTATTGAGATAATCATGTGATTTTTGTTGGTTTCCTTGTTGATATGGTCAATTATGTGGGTGGTTTTCCTTATATTGAACCAGCCCTGCATTCCTGGTATAAATCCTACTTGGTCATAATGAAAGATCCTCCTGATCACTTGCTGCAGACTTTTTGCCAGTATCCTGTTTAAGATTTTTGCATCTTTGTTCATTAGGGAGATTGGTCTGTAGTTTTCTTTCTCCATTTTTGATCTACCTGGCTTTGGAGTCAGTACCATGTTTGTGTCATAAAAGGAATTTGGTAGAACTCCCTCTTTGGTTATTATGTCAAATAGTTTGTATAATATTGGGGTTAGCTGTTCTTTGAATGTTTGATAGAATTCACTAGTGAATCCATCAGGCCCTGTGGATTTTTTTCTTAGGGAGTTCTTTGATGGCCTGTTGGATTTCTTTTTCTGATATGGGATTATTTAAGAATTATTTAAGAAATAATTATTTAAAATATTTAAGAATACTTCTGTTAGTCTAGGCAATTTATATATATTTTTAAAATATTTATCCATATTGCCTAAATTGGCATTTTTATTGCCATATAATTGGACAAAGAAGTTTTTAATGATTGCCTTAATTTCCTCTTCATTGGAGGTAAGGTTCCCCCTTTTCATCTATGATACTGTTAATTTGCTTTATTCTCTCCTTTTTTAAATTAGATTGACCAGTATTTTGTCTATTTTATTTGTGTTTTCAAAGCACCAGCTTCTTGTCTTATTTATTAGTTCAATAGTTCTATCACTTTCAATTTTATTAATTTCTCCCTTCATTTTTAGGATTTCTAATTTTATTTTCTTCTGGGGGTTTTTAATTTGTTTGCTTTCAAGTTTTTTGATTTGCATGTCCAATTCATTGAACTCTGCCATCCCTAATTTGTTAATATATACACTCAGGGATATGAATTTTCCTCTGAGAACTGCTTTGGCTGCATCCCATAAGGTTTGAAAGGATGTCTCACCATTGTCATTTTCCTCGATGAAATTATTAACTGTTCCTATGATTTGTTCTCTAACTAATCTATTTTGGAGCATCATATTATTTAATTTCCAATTAATTTTTTATTTTGCTCTCCATGTACCCTTACTAATCATTATTTTTATTGCCTTATGATCTGATATGGTTGCGTTAATTATTTCTGCTTTTCTACATTTGTATGCCATGTTTTTATGACCTAGTTTGTGGTCAATCTTTGTGAATGTGCCATGTGCTGCTGAAAAGAAGGTGTATTCCTTATTGTCCCTATTTATTTTTCTCCATATATCTTTCAACTCTATTTTTTCTAAGATTTCATTCACCTCTTTTATCTCCTTTTTATTTATTTATTTATTTGATTTATCTTAATTTGATAGTGGCTGTTTCAGATCTCCCACTAGTATAGTTTTATTATCTATTTCCTCCTTCAATTCTCCTAGTTTCTCCATTAGAAATTTGGGTGCTATACCATTTGGTGCATACATATTTATTAGTGATATTTCCTCATTGTCTATACTCCCTTTTATCAGGATGTATTTATCTTCCCTATCCCTTTTAATCAGATCTATTTTTCTTTGTCTTTGTCAGATATCATGATTGCTACTCCTGCCTTCTTTCTTTCATTTGAGGCCCAATAGGTCTTATGCCAACCTTTAATTCTGACCTTGTGAGTTTCTACACACCTCATATGTGTTTCCTGAAAGCAACATATGGTAGGATTTTGGATTCTAATCCAGTCTGCTATTTGTCTATGTTTCATGGGTGAGTTCATCCCATTCATTTTCAATGTTATGATTGTAATTTGTGAATTCACCAGCATTTTGATATCCTTCTCTAGTTCTGACCTTTCTTCTTTTGCTATTACCTTTTAAACCAGTAGTTTATTTTAAATCAGTCCCTCTAGTCCCCTCCCTTGTTATGCTTCCCTTTCTAGCCCCTCCCTTTTTGTTCCCTTCCCCTCCCCCCTCTCCTTCCCTCCCTTTTTGTGTTTCCTCCCCCTCCCAAACCCCTTGGTTTTCCCTTCTTCCTTACCCTGTTGGATAAGATAGAATTCAAGATCCCAATGGATCTAGCTGCTCTTTCCTCTCAGAGTTGGTTTCACTGAGAGTAAGGTTTAAGTAATACCAATTAGCATTCTTTTCCTCTTCTTCTTATAAGAGAATTCTTCCCCTCCCCTTCCCATGTATATCTTTGTGTAACAAAGATTGTTCTATTTAATTTATTTCTATTTCTTCAAGTATATCTCAGTACCATCACTGATTACCCCCTTCCTTTTTCTTTCTTTTTGTTCACCCCTCCAAATCATGTTAATGCCCCAATCTTTCCCTATGAGTAATTCTTTTAATTACACTATTAATGCATACAGTTTTTGAAAGTTGCACATAACATTTCCCCCATATGTTAGTATATATAATTTGATCTTGTCCATGAAGGAGATTTAAGTAGAATAGTCGAAACACAGAGATTGTCCCACTCTCTCAGTGTTGGAGGCCTGGGTCCAGTGGCACAAAAAGTCATTACACCTGGAGACTTCCTCAGCTGCATTGGATGGCCGTGTTGTCACAAGTATCTTTGTGCACACTAATCTATCCTAATCCCATCCACCTTCTTCAAGACCTGCAGTGATGGGGGAGTGGCGATGCAACAGGTGAAGATGACCACTGGCAGTTGTAGTCACGATCCTGCACATAGGTGGCCCACAGACCAGTGGTCGCTCGGCTCTGTAGAGCAGCAGAGACGTGCGGCAGCATCCTGGGTGACTGAACAGCCCTTTATAGGACAGCACTGCTCACCCTAATCAAGGGAGGGGACTAGAAAAGGTGTCCCAAACATTGCCTGCCCTAAAAACACTCGGTCAGCACACCGTGGCTGGCAGGTCATTCCTTTAAGAGGTCGAAACCAAAGAAAACATAATACAAAGAAACTCCTACTAGGAGCATGGAACATCCGAACATTACTTGATAGAGAGAATACCCCAAGACCTGAGAGAATAGCTCTAATCGGTAAAGAACTGGCACGATATAACATCGACATCGAAGCATTAAGCGAAACACGCTTACCAGAAGAGGGATCACTCAGCGAACCCACCACTGGATACACCTTCTTCTGGAAAGGTAGAGCCACAAGTGAAGACAGAATCCAGGGTGTTGGCCTGGCTATCAAGACCAGTTTGCTCAAACAGCTGCCAGACTTGCCTGTGGGCATCAGCGAGAGGCTCATGAAGATCCATTTGCCTCTCAACAAAGACCAGCATGCCACAATCATTAGCACATATGCCCTAACACTGACCAGCACAGAGGAGACCATTGAGCAGTTCTACTCTGACCTGAGTGCTGTCCTGCACTCAGTGCCCACAAATGACAAGCTGATGCTACTGGGAGACTTCAACGCCTGTGTTGGCCAGGAACATGAAAGATGGAAAGGAGTGCTCGGCAAACACAGCGTGGGCAAAATGAACAACAATGGCTTACTGCTACTCAGCAAATGCTCAGAGTTCAAACTCACCATCACAAACACTATGTTCAGAATGGTGAACAAACATAAAACAACGTGGATGCACCCATGATCAAAACAGTGGCATCTCATTGACTACATCATTGTATGCCAGCAAGACATCCAGGATGTACAGATCACCAGAGCCTTGAGAAGAAATGAATGCTGGACAGACCACCGATTGGTTAGAGTGACTCTTCAAATACCCATTGTGCCTCACCATCCAAAACGCGCCTAGACAGTTCATGCATTTTACAACATGAGTCGTCTTAGAGATCCATCTTATTTGCAAACATTCCAGTCCTGCCTGGACGACAAGCTGTCTGTCAAGGGACCACTCACTGGAAGCTCAACCAAGAAATGGAACCAGTTCAGAGATGCAGTGCAGGAAACATCAAAGGCAGTCCTAGGCCCCAAACAACGCAATCACCAGGACTGGTGACGAGAACAACACTGCTATTGAAGACCTATTGAGCAAAAAGAACAAAGCCTTTATGGAGTGGCAAAATAACCCAAAGTCTGCTCCTAAAAAGGACAGATTCAAGTCTCTCCAAGCCACGGGGCAGTGTGAGATCAGGAAGATGCAACACCGATGGTAGGAAAAAAAGGCAGAAGAAATCCAGCACTTTGCTGATATGAAAAACTGCATTCAATTTTTCAGTGACCTCAAGACTGTCTATGGGCCATTAAAACCAATCACCACTCCCTTGCTATCCTCTGACGGTGACACTCTCATAAAAGAAAAAAAATGGCATCAGCAACAGGTGGAAAGAACACTTCAGTCAGTTTCTCAACCGACCCTCTTCAGTCGACCAAAGCACCCTTGACCAAATCCCCTAAAACCTCACCATTGAACAACTTGACATCCCTCCTTCAATAAAGGAAGTCCAAAAAGCCATTAAACAAATGAGTGCAGGCAAGGCAACTGGTAAAGACGGGATCCCAACCAAGGTGTACAAGGCCTTAAAGGGAAAGGCGCTTCAGGCTTTCCACATAGTGCTGACCAGTATATGGAAAGAGGAAGACATGCCCCCAGAACTCAGAGATGCCTCCATCATAGCCCTATATAAGAACAAAGGTGTATGAGGAGCCTGTGACAACTACAGAGGCATCTCACTACTCTCCAATGCTGGAAAGATCCTCACCCGTGTTATACTCAACAGACTCCTGTCATCTGTTTCAGAGCAGAACCTGCCTGAATCACAATGTGGCTTCCGACCAGATCACAGCACCATCGACATGGTCTTCACAGTGAGGCAAATGCAGGAAAAATGCCTTGAGCAGAACCTGAGTCTCTACATTGTCTTCATAGACCTGAAGAAGGCATTTGACACAGTGAACAGGGATGCATTATGGGTGATCCTTAGCAAGCTCGGTTGCCCAGCAAAATTCGTCAAACTGATCCAGCTCTTTCATGTCGACATGACAGGGGAAGTCCTATCTGGTGAAGAGACTTCTGATCGCTTCAACATCTCCAATGGTGTGAAACAAAGCTGTGTCCTCGCTCTGGTGCTATTCAACCTATACTTCACCCAAGTATTATGACATGCTGTGATGGATCTAAATCTGAGTGTCTAAATCAAATACCGACTGGATGGCTCACTATTTGACCTTCGCTGCCTGACTGCAAAAACAAAGACAACAGAGAGACTCATCCTGGAAGCTCTCTTTGCAGATGACTGTGCTCTCATGGCCCACCAAGAAAATCATCTCCAAACCATTGTGGACAGATTCTCTACAGCAACAAAACTGTTTGGCTTGACTATCAGCCTCAGCAAAACAGAGGTGCTGTTCCAACCTGTACCAGGGAGGCCAACTAACCAGCCGTGCATTACAATTGACAACACACAGCATTCTAACATCAATACTTTCAAGTATCTGGGCAGCACCATCGCCAACGACGGGTCCCTAGACCACGAGGTTAATGCCAGGATCCAAAAGGCCAGCCAGGCACTCGGGCAATTGTGCTCCAAAGTCCTCCAACATAGAGGTGTAAGCACTGCGACAAAATTCAAAGTATATAACGCATTGGTCCTCAGTTTGCTCCTGTACAATTGTGAGACATGGACACTGTACTGGAAGCACATGAAACAGCTGGAGCAATTCCACCAACACTCTCTCTGGTCAATCATGAGGATCTGATGGCAGGATCGAATCACCAACCAGGAAGTCCTTGAGAGAGCCAACTCCACCAGTATCGAAGTAATGGTCCTCAAAACCCAGCTACGATGGTCTGGACACGTCATCCACATGGACCCACGGTGAATACCAAGACAGGTATTCTATGGTGAACTGTCAGCTGGACTCAGGAAACAAGGCCGACCAAAGAAAAGATACAAGGATCAGCTAAAGTCAACCTTGAAGTGGGCTGGCATTATACCAAAGCAACTAGAATTTGTTGCCTCTGTCAGAAGCAGCTGGCATACCCACATTAACCATGCCTCCGCCACCTTTGAAGATGAACGACATCGACGTATTGCTGCTGCACATGAACCCCGACACCAGGCCACAGCTGTACCTCCTGTAACAACTGGTGTCCCATGCCCCATGTGCCACAAACTCTGAGCCTCAGCCTTTGGACTTCAAAGCCACATGAGGGTACATCAATAGATGATAATGCACAACAACAATTGTCATTCTTGGTCACTGAGAGACTACCAAGATAATTTGATCTAATTATGGCCCTTATAGAAGAGAGTTTGAATAAAAGAAAAAATAAAGCACTTTTCTCCTTTTCCCTTTCTTTCATATTTACCTTTTCATATTTCTCTTCCTCTTTGTGTTTTGATGTCAAACTTTCCACTGTGTTCTGGTCTTTTCTTTATGAATATTTGGAAATCTTCTATTTTGTCAAATGCCCATACTTTACCATGGAAGTATAAAGTCAGTTTTGATGGGTAGCTGATTCTTGGTGGAAGACCCCGTTCTCTGGCCTTTCTGAATATCGTGTCCCAGGTTTTACAGTCTCTTAAAGTAACCACTGCTAGATCTTGTGTGATCCTTATTGATGCTCCTCTGTATCTGAAGTTTCTCTTCCTAGCTTCTTTTAATATTTTCTCCTTAGCTTGGAAGCTCTTGAATTTGGCAATTATATTTCTGGGGGTTGGCTTTTGGGGATTTAGTACAGAGGGTGTTCTATGAACTCTTTCGATTTCTATTTTGCCCCCTTGTTTGAGAACATCAAGTCAATTCTCTTCGATGATTTCTTGTAACATGGCATCAAGGTTTTTGTTAATCTCTGGTTTTTCAGGTAGACCAATGATTCTCAAATTGTCTCTCCTTCCTCTGTTTTGTGGTCTGTCACCTTGTCAGTGAAATATTTTATGTTTTCTTCTAATTCTTTAAGTTTTTTGACTTTGCTTTATTATTCTAGCTGTTTTGCAAGATCATCGTCTTCCAGTTGCTTAATTCTGGTCTTTAAGGACTGGTTTTGCTTTTCAGTTTGGTCTGCTCTTCTGTTTGAGGCTTCCAGCTATTTCTCCAATTGTGAGTTTTTGTCTGCCTGGCTGAAGACCTTTTTCTGAATTTGTTCCCATTTTTCTAGCCAGAAGGTTTCCATCTTTTGGATGAGCTCCAATTTGAGTTCTTCCAGAGCTTGTGGATAATTTCCATTTTGGGGGGTGTGTTTTGATTTTTTTTTTCATTTCATCCTCCTTTTCCTCTGTAGCCTGCATTTTCCCTCCATAAAAGTTTTCAATAGTCACTTTTTTCCCCTTCTTCTTGGAGGGTTGATCTTGGGCACTCTGAGCCATCCCTTTAGTGGTTTTCCCTTTCCTTTTTTAGTCATAAATATGAGTGAAATGGCCAGATTTTGATGTTTTTGCCTCAGGCTGGTTCTTCCCAGCCTCTGCAGTTTGTTAGCACGCCCACCCACATGGTCTGTGGTCTCCTCTCTCCTGTGCACACAGGCTTCCCCTATAAAACCGCTCCTCTGGGTGGTTCCCTGATAGACCTTGTCATTTCCCAAGGACCCTGGCATTCCGCCCACCACCACCACTACAGTGAGGAGGGGAGATTTTACCTCAGACCTTTTCTAGAGTCTCCACAGCATTCACAGTTTGCAAGAGCTCCCACGGTCTGTGTGCTCTCTGGTGAAACCTCTCTGAAGGGTAGTTCCCTGGGAGTCCTTGTTAGATCCCAAGGACCCTAGAATGCTCTAACTTCAGAGACATTCCTCACTCATTCACTGTCTCCAGTGAGTGTGCTAGTCCCTTCTCCAGTTCCATAGGCGAGATGGGGGAGGGGAGCTCATCTCACTCTTGGCTGCGAGCTTTCTCTCCCTCTTATAGTGTGGAAATGTTCAAACCTCACGTACCTTCATTGCTGTGGCCTGCTGGAGAGTCTCTCTGATCTTCCAAAGATGATTTGTATGCTCTTCTGAGGTAGACTATTTTGTTTGGTGCTATTTCATTCTGTGTGGGGGAGACGAAGCAATTCGCATCTAGATTGCCAACATGTTTGCCTGGAAGTCCCCAGGGAATACTTTATAGAGAACTCATGGGTAATGCGTGGAGGGAAGGTTCTAGCCAAACACAGATTACATTAGATAAACTCTGAGGTCATATCCATCAGTTACATTTCATTTGGTTCTGTGAAATAGCTCTTCTCTGCATGTTTACTGCATAAAGGGAATACTGGCAAGTTGAAGGTTTACCTTTCCCTGGAGCTATTTTTTTTATACTTTGGTATCCTGAATACAATCAAACTGCTTCCAGTTTGGTAAAGGTAAAAAGTAAGGAGAAAGGAGAAGGAAACGTAGAAACATATTGGGAGAAAAATCTAAGGCTAGGTCAGAATGAGAACTTCAGAATTTTAACTCCTGGTCATCTTTCCCACAAAAATGTTTTCTTAGTTATTGGTCCAAAAACAATGTATTGTATAATGTGGTAAGAAGTCAAGACAGTCAATTCTCATTAAGTTGTATTAATTATTGGTACTCTCCTACTGAGTAATTCTGAATTTTGGAATATTTATAAAGAAGGTAAATTTATTTCTTGCAGACACTCACAAATATAGATATACTAGAAGATTTTCCTCAACAAACAAATGAGATTTATTTTAATAAACAACATTCACCTAGAAGAAAATGTAGAACAATTGAGCTAGAATGCCCAGTCCAAATGGGTAGCTTTTTAATAGAATATTTCCAAATAAAAATCATATATTATTGCCTAAATTTACTTTTAACTTAGGGCAATGATGGGGAAACTTTTAGAGACTTCATGCTGTGCCCCCTTACCCCCCCCCCCAGAGACCACAAGCCATGCCCTGCCCCCACCTCCAGCTCGGGGGAGAGAGGGAAGGAAGCAGCTTGTTCTGAATTCCTCTGGCTTTCTAGTAAAAAACTCTGGGAGTGTCTGTGCCCACAGAAAGGGCATTACATGCCATCTGTAGCACATATGCCATAGTTTTGCCACCACAGTTTATGGTGCTTGTATTTTGGATTTCATTGTCCTATAGAAATAACATTCTAATTTATTAGTTTCCTATATCTACAATCAAAAGCCTTTTCTAAATATTGTTTCCTATGAAAAATTGTAGGATATATTGTTACAACAATCATAAAATTAAATAACAATCTAAATTTCAGTAAGAAATTCTGTTTTCTTTTAAGGTCTGGTGCTTAAGAAATGTAGACATAATTAGAGGAAGATGACAGATGTTGATGAAGTTTATGAAGGGATTATCATGGAAATTACAAGGTCTTTAGATGATGATGGCACTGGTTTCTTTTATCTAAATTTGCTTCAAAATTGCATTCCATTTCCTTATTATTAATAAATCACCTCTATGATTTGAAATCTATTGTCCAACCTTTTGATTCAAAAATAACATTAGAACCAAGAAAGGTAACGTAGAGGGGAAGGTAATGGGAAAAGAGTCATATAAAGTTAGAGAGAAAGACAGACACAGACCCATAGATAGTGACCATAACGG
Organism: Monodelphis domestica; assembly: GCF_027887165.1. NCBI lineage: Eukaryota > Metazoa > Chordata > Mammalia > Didelphimorphia > Didelphidae > Monodelphis > Monodelphis domestica. The sequence continues at coordinate 432,050,786 of NC_077227.1, forward strand.
AGAAAATGACCTTGCTATGTGATTAGAGAAGAAGTATGATAGAAAAGACATGTATCAAATGGCTTCCCACATAGGCCATCAGGTTATATTGTTGGCCTGTGACAGTCTGGTTATTATATTAAATGAGTAAAATGGAAAGAATCAGGGAGGAGAGGAAGTAGAGAAGAGTAAGAAATTTGATATATTTGTGAATCTAGTGTTAGCTGTTCTGGGGAAAGTAAGCCCAGTTATAAGGCATTTTATATCCATAATCTCCCTTGGGAAAAGGTGGAATTGATGTGTACACATTACCAACTTCAATAATTAACTTGATAACAGTGTGAGTGGAATGTCCTAAATTCATTACAACTGCTTCCATAAAACATTGATTAATAAATAATGAGGAACCAGTGAAATTCAAGGTGAAAATTTTTCTTTCCATGATATAATGATCTATTACAATTAAAATGAAAAAGAAAGAGTATTCCAAGATTGATACTGGCATTACTTGAAGGGAAACAATGATCTTAGCAATCCGTGATCTAATGGTGGGCTTCTTCCCATTGAAGGGGACACTTCTTCCAACTCATCTCAATTGTTATAAACTCTTGTTCCAAAACTATGTAATTGTGACCTAATAGCACCAAATCTTAAACTGTACTATAAAGCAGTGATCATTAAAACAATATGGTTCTGGCTAAGAGATAGAAGGGTAGACCGATGGAATAGACTTGAAGTAACTTATTTCAGCAAGCTAGTGTTCAATAAATCCAAAGAGCCTAGCTTTTAGGACAAGAACGTACTATTTCACAAAAACTGCTGAGGAAATTGGAAACCAGTATGGGGAAAATTAGGATTAGATGAACATCTTACATCTATACCAACATTGGCAAAGGTTTTCAAGTTCAAGTGCCCAGAGGCAAATTCATGCTATCTTTGAGCACCCTGTTGTACCTGAGAGGGATGAGGGAGGAATTGTTTGCTTTGGGCAGCTGGACAGAGGGGTGGGACATGCAAAAATTGTCCTCTGGGAAGAGATGGAACATAGGAGCTTCCCAAATGCCAGTTGGGCATGTATTCTAATACTTTGCCAACACTGCCCCATAACAAGGTAAATTCAAAATGAGTAAATAACTTAAATATAAAGAGGGAAGTTACATGTAAATTAGGGGAAAATAGAATAGTATACCTGTCAGATCTATTGGAATGGGGAAAATTTAAGAGCAACCAAGATATAGAGAAGATTACACGGTATAAAATGAATAATTTTGATTATATTAAATTAAAAAGGTTTTGTACAAACAAAACCAATGAAACCAATGTTAGAAGGAAAGCAACAGACTGGGAAAAAATTTTATATCAAAATATCACTATCATTTGTAAAGTCTCGAAAACCCAGCAAGTGAGTTGTACTGCTCTGAAAATTATATATATGCCAGTCATGTCAAGTCATCAGTGATTACTGATCTTGGATTTCACTTCCTGTTTTGTATAAATGAAGGCTTGTGGGCTGTCTTTCCAATTAGAGCGCACTGCCAGCTTTGAAACATCTATTCTAATGGTTCTTCTAGGCAGCCCTGAGTTTAAAAGGGCTTGAAAACCAGAGGCTTCTACTCATTCCTATAATCAAGTTCTCTTAAACTACAGTTGTCATGTCTGGGAAAATACTAGTCAACTATATTTTCCCTTTGAACTTTATCTAGACCTTGGCATAATTAGGTCATAGTTCCAGGTAAGCCTAAAATTTTGTTCATGTTGGTGTGGTAGAATATGAGATATGAAGAGTCATGAAAATTACCCCTCAAGCATAATTGAGAATTATAGCTCCCTGAGTGAAGAAAATAACAGACCCATTCACCCCTTTAGTAAGTCAAACCAGCATTATTGTATATGGACACCATCATTTAAAAGATATGTTGACAGCTAACAATTTATTGTATCGAAGGAATGATAGGAGAATGATGAGGATTCTGAAGTTATGAAAAGACAAGGAATAGTTATAATAATAGTCATTTAAACCTAACCCTTCAGGAGAAATACAGGTAGGAAAATGCATGAGAAGATATATCAGAGCTAAAGAGGGCTTTAAATAGACATGGCATAAAATCCTTTACTTATGCAGAGGCACCAATGCAAGAGAAGACAGGAAAAGATATTCAAATATTTTTAATGCATGAAAAGAAGTCAAAGAAAGCTAGACAATAAGTAAATCCTTGAAAACTACAATTTGAATGTATTGTATATTTTTAACTAAAAGCAAATTGTACATAATATTCACAGATCCATGTACAATCTATTTTTTTCTTCAATTGTGGTCATAGAAATGCACACTTTGATTTTGTGCTTTTTAAGCTAAGAATAAAAAACAAATTTACATACATTCAGGGGAAAAATACCAACTGACAATTGAAGTTGAAATAAAATGAATTGCCTCAGAAGGCAGCAAGTTCTCTATCATTCCAGGTCTTCAGCTAGAGAGAGAACTTTTATAAAGCTTTGAGAACTATAGTAAAGGATATTTTAGACAGAATAGAATACTTGGCCTAAAATATTTAACTTCTGAAGTCCTCATACTGAGATTTTCTAGCAATAATTCATGATTTAAAGTATTCATATATCATCAAAGTGATGAGATGATAAAATTCTGTCAATCAAAATTAAGCTTAATATATTTTCAATAAATTTATTCATAGACATTTTCTTCTCAGGAAAACAGACTTTGTAATCTATCATCTAGAATGTACACATTCACATTAACTGTTAAATACATTTCTGTTATCATAGCAAAAATTTAGTAGGCAATACAGGTAATCAAGTAGCCACACAGAGAAGAGATGCAGAAGAAAGGAGAGGAGATTCCAAGTTTAGGGCTAAAGCAAAAGATTTGGATTAGCTATACTAAAAATTTCCCCTTGTTACCACTTAAGAACTGTTCTGAAATGAAACATGTGATATTAAGTCTACCTTAATGAGAAAGAATCCTCCAGAGCACAATAGATACTCCAGAGATCAACTCACCAAAACCCATAAAATAGGCACCATCCTCAAAGAATCAGTCCTTATTTGAAAGGCAAGTCCATTGAACCACCAAGGAGACTTTATTGGTATAGTTGATTTGAAGTAGTTTTCTACTTTCACCCCAACTCTCTATTCCTCCCTTTTGCTAACTGTTTTTCAAGGACTGAAAAATGTGTTCTCTGCCCTCAGGATGAGATCATTGTGCTTTCTCTTCCACCCAAATAGCCCATGGTACAGGCATTTACTCTATATTTGATATGTGGATTCTCTCCAATGGCTATGAGATGAATTCCTGGACCTTTCTGCCTTCCAGGTGAGGAAGCTAGGTTTAGGATAGAGAAGGAGAAAAGTAGGACAGTTATTGAAGGAGGGGAATTTTGATATTGGATGTTTCAAGAGGATTTGGGTGCAGCTTCTTTAAGATTTTGTCCTTTTGGTTTGGAGATTTCCTCATATTCTCTCCTTGCTGCAGGTAAATGATTTGCCATAAGAGACTTGTCCCCCATAATCATTTGCTTAGGAACTAGTATGAAATAAATGGTTGAGTAAATAAAAGGAAGCCTTCCTTTGATGCTATAGCTATTTGAATACTGTTTGCATAAGTCTTTACTGAAGAGTGGTTGCAGAGTGAATGAAGTGCTAGAATTAGGGTCAGAAAGATATATATTTAAATCCTGCTTCAGATGCTTAAAAGGTATGTGACCATAGGTAAGTCACTTAATTTATATTAGCCTCAGTTACCTTATCTGTAAAAAGGACAACTACCTGAAAGGATTTTTTTTTTAATATCAAAAGAAGAGAAAGAGTGTATGACAGAGAGAGAAAGAAGCACTAGGGCACTGGAGATTCAAAGACATCTATCTGGGCAAACAACTTCCCAAAAAACACATTCTGAGGGAGAAACGAAAAAAAGATAATTTGTCATTATTTCATAGTGAGAGAACCCTGTCACTATCCTAGGAAGACCAAGGTCCAAGACCATATTCCTTAAAGCAGAGTAATACAAAAGAAAGAGTCAGAGAACCTGAATTCAAATCCCACTTCTAATGGTTGCCACCTGTGGAGCTAGGACAAATCAATTAACCTTGTTGAGTCTTAGTTCCCTTATAGGAATGGGCCTGAAGTCAGGAAGACCCAAGTTCCAATCCAGCCTCCGACACTGTCTGTGTAATCCTGAATGAGCAAAGTATCGGACTTCTCTCTGCCTTATTTTCTACATCTGTAAAATGCAGGTAATAATGGCAGTTACTTCCCAGTGCTTTTGTGGGGATAAAAAGAAAGTACTTTGTAAAGCACTTTGTCAACATCAATGCATTACATATATGTGTATTATTGTTTGTAAAATTATGAAGCCATTTGAAGAGACATCACATAGAAGAAGAATTAGCCTTTCATAATTTTTACCCCCAGGAAGCTGAATTAGGAGTAATGTGATATTTTAGAAAAGCAAATAAGCCCAATATAAGAAAAAAATTTCTAGAGTTATCAGAAAGTGGAATGAGATAAATTCCAATGTAGGAAGTTCCCCATCAGTGAATGCCTTTAAGAATTCAATAGAGATTATGTAGAGATGTTTTCACCACATACAGATTATATCTGTGTGGCACAGTGGATATAGTGCTGGACCTAGAGACAGGAAGATTCATCTTCCTGAGTTTAAATCTTATCTCAGACATGAGATGTGTGACCCTGGGTAAGTCACTTACCTAGTTTGCCTCCATTTTCTAAAAGAAAGGAGAGGATCAATATGATGTGTTAGAAGGTGAAAGAATAATAAGATAAGCTGGAGTAGAAAATGGCAAGCTACTTGCCAAGAAAACCTCAGATAAAATCACAAAGTTTCAGAAACCACTAAAATGATTCACAAATATATTTTGTGACTTCTCCTAAAATAAACCTGCACATATGCATAAGCATAAGCCTATATATAATTCTATGGTTCTTATTTTGCTGTTCTCTTCCAGCTACAGGAAGGAGATTAATACTACATGAGCATTTTATTTTCTCCTAGACAACCATTACAAGTAATATGGAATTCTGGATATATCAAACTGAGCACGGGCTGACAGCAATAATAAATAGAGTAGAATAGAAGAAATAGAGAAAAAGGAAACATGATTAGGGCAAATCTAATGCAAAATAAAAACCAGATCTGAGGAATTCTAACACCCTACAAATATCTCAACTTATTTCCCTCTCAGGAAGGATCATATTTTAAATATAGAAAAAAGTATGAATAGACAAATGTAATTAAGTTGTAAGAAACAGAGGCATTATCAGACTGAATTAGATGGAAATTTAGAATATTTTGTAAGGAAAGAATTCATTTCTTTCAAATATTCACAAATCTTAGACATCCTAGAGAATATCTTTAAAAAATAAGATTGGGGCATGATAAACAGCAGCTCCTTAGAAGTGAAAATAAATATTTCAACTAAAATAACTACCAGTTTTAAGTAACGTCTTCTAAATAGGTGACAATTTCTTTGCATACCATTCAAAAATCATAATCAAATGCTATGCAAAATTTACTTTTACATCAATGAATTGGAATACACAATTTAATGCCCATAGAAACAACAGAATGTCTCTATGTGTATCCTTTGATAAATGGAAGAAAACACTGTTAAGATAGTCAATAAAGTTAAACAACTCCATAAACTTGAAAAGGAATGTTGAAGCTAAAAGAAATGGAGGTTTAATTAGATGAAGAGAGAAATTTCTGTGCCGTTCCTAAGGGAATTTTCATGGAACTGAAGAATTTTAAATAAGAGAGCACTGATTTTTCTTTCTATCTAATTTTATTTCAAAATAGGATTGCAAATACCTATATGATTCACAAACTTATTGACCAGAATTTTGGCCCAGAGGTGAAGTTAGGATCAAAAAAAGGAAGCTCTCGTAAGTGAGCAAAAGGGAGAGGATCAACATGATGTGCTATGAGAAAGAATAAAGAGAAACCAGAAGTCTGATGAACAATACGATATGTTGGTGAGTTTAATGTTTGCTGCTCTGGGAAATGAGGAATGATAATAGCATTAGAGGTTAAACAGTATATTCACATCCATTATGTCACCAGAATCTTAGAAAAGTGTAGATTTCATGCACAAACACCAACAATTAAATCTTCCTGAGTTGAAGATAATATGAGTGGAAATGTGCTGAATTCATTTCAACCCCTTCACTATTACCTGGAGTGATGGCACGGGTTTATAATCCCTTCCATAAGATAAACTGAAGAAGATAGGTGTACTAAGTGTTGGCTTTTTGAGTTGCAGTTTGCTAAGGTGAGGTCTCTACATTAATCCAGCACCCAATATGGTGAACTCCCAGGAACTTGGGGTCAAGAGTTTAACAAAGAAGGTTGCCTGGGAGAAGCAACCCAAATCAGAAATGGAACAGGTCAAAGCTCCCAGACAATCAGCAGTGGGATGAGTCTGTGATTAGCCAATGCAATTGCACCTTGGGAGAGATAAGGAGACCAAGTCTGTCTGTCTGTCTGTCTGTCTCTCTCTCTCTCTCTCCCTTTCTCCCTCTCTGCCTTTCTCCCTCTCTCCCTCTCTCCCTCCCTCCCTCCCTCCCTCTCTCTCTCTCTCTCTCTCTCTCTCAATCTCTCTCTCTCTCTCTCTCTCTCTCTCTCTCTCTCTCTCTCTCTCTCTCTCTCTCTCTCACACACACACACACACACACAAACAATAAAAAGCAACAGCAGAAAAAAAGCACCTATGAAAATCAAAGGACAAATTTTTTTCATAAGAGAATAATCTATAGTATATGGACAACAGAACATTGAGGAAAGGTTCCATGACTCCCAATATGACTAATAGAGAGAAATAACAACATAAGCAATCCATGACCTAATAATGGGCTCCTTCCAGATGGTGGAAAGGTTCTCCAAAGCCATCTTGGTTGTTAGCAACTCATAAAACACAGTAGCACAATTCCTGTGGGTGGATAGTGGTCTGGATTCAGCACTGTCTTTTGAAATCAGTCAGCAAGCATTTATTAATTACCTGCTTTGTCCTAAACACTGTTAGAAAACAATGATAAACCTGAAATAAAAATTTTCCGTCAAGAAACTCACATTTTATTTCAAATTTACTGATGTAAATGTTGAGATTATTGAAGGTAAAGTTTTTTGAAAATTGAAAAATGATTTAGAATGGAGTTCTGTTATTTTGTCTGCATTTCTAACTACACCATCTGACTCAATTCTATGAATCCAAACTCTGAATCCACTAGGACACAGCTTTTGGCTATGTGACCTTGGGCAAATCACTCAAACTCTCAGTGCCCTTGGAAATTCAATCTCTTTTCAATACATCTCTTTACAGAGATGAAGAGGAGAGAGGAAGTGGGGGAATAGTAAAGAGACAAAGACAACGACAGACTGAAGAGAAGTAAGGAGTGGAGGAAAGAAGGATGTTGAAAAGAAGGAGAAAACAGAGGAGAGAAAGATGAGGGGAAAAGGAAAGAGAAAATGTTGCAAACAAGTTAATTAGAAAATATAATTTTTGTTCAGTGATTCTTTAGGCTTGTTTGACACTTCATGATCCCAGTTGGGCTTTTCTTAGCAAAGATACTGGAGTGATATGCCATTTCTTTCTCCAGCTCATTTTATAGATGAGTAAACTGAGGCAAACTGTTAAATGACTTGCCAGGTGTCACATAGCTAGTTGGAGGCGAGATTTGCAGTTTTGGTTCAAAGCCTTGTACTCTATCTACTAGACCACTTAGTTGCCCCCCAAAAAATAAAAATAAGAGGACATAAATATCAGGACTTCCTTCAAAATAGAATGCAAATGAAAAAATAAGTATAACATCTTTCACTTTGAAAGAAAAAGAATTACTGACTCCTTCTTAACCTTAAAAGAGAGCTAATCCATGGCCTAATATGTGATTTAATCCCTCCCCCAGAAGATACCCCAAATTTTAAATTGCATTGTAGAAACTACCACACAAGACCACCACAAGAATAGTATAAGCATTTATTAATGTAATTAATTTTTCTAAATGCCTAATATACATCATAAAAAAATAGATGTGGACCTTGAAATGAATTTTAAAAGTGGGAACCTCAGTCCCCTCCATTTTCAGGTGAGGAAACTGAGATACAAAGGCATTAAGTAATTTGCAAAAATCAAACTGATAAGAAATACCAATAACTATTTGAATCTACATCCCTTGAGTCCAAATCCTGTGTTCTTCTGCACCAAACCATGTGAAACTGGATAGTTTTGCAGAAACCTTCATAAACACAACATTGAATTGCAGATATTTTCTCAAAGAGGGGTCCCCTTCTCCATCAGAAGAATATTTCAAAAAACTACACTATCAAGTTTGTAATAACAAAGGCTACTATACTTAGAAGATTCTATTGAAAATTAGATTGGAGAATCTTAAAAGCTAATGTAAAGTTATTCGACATGACTAGTGTTTGTTCCATTGACCCTTGAATATGATGTAAAGACAGCATGGCAGACTTGGGCAGTGGAAATAGTGCTTTTGTTATAAGGATTTTATTTAGTTTACTATGTTTCATTAAGAGCAGGAGTATATATCAGAGAAAGGGTTTTTTTTTAATGTTTATGCTGTTTCCTTTAAGAAACCAGAGCAGATAGCTCTCACCCTCCATGACTTTAAGAGTCTATCATAAAAGAGAGATTCAGTTGGAGTTCTGGGTCCAGTCTCTCTGACTTCCTCAGAAGCATGTTGCTGGGTCATTTCTCTTAGAGAAAAGAAGATCTTTTAATGACTTTGAAACAGTTACTTTGAGTGTTGAAATTCAAATAATGAGCTGAGAAAATGTGTTTACTGAGAGCTTTTCTTCTCAGAACCTAGGAGAAGCTAGAGAGCTGTTTGTGTCAACTGAGACAGGCAGATGAGTTGGAGTTGAGGGAGAAGTCTTCTCTGACTTTGGAGAGAGAGAGAAGCTGCATCAGTTTCTCTATGGATATTTTATATATTACTTTAGGAATCAAATATCAATTTAATATTCATAAATTAGATTAAGTTTAATAAAAATTATTATCTCTAGTCAGTAAGAGTAGATTAGTGTAGGTCTGTTTTGGCAGACAAGAAGAAACTGCAAACAATACAGTTAGTTTTGGGGGACTTTTATTTAGTGATGTTAATATGAATTTAAGAGATTCTTGTCCCTTTCCTAACTCCTAGTTTCCTATCTCCTATTTCCTATCCTTACCTTTACTAGAAATAAATAAGAGTTCGATTAAACTGCTTCCAGTCTTCTATCCACCACCTGTAAATAGATTAACCCCTGACAGCTTTAGGGTATTTATAACAATTGATCGTTATCAACTGACTATCAATTTTCAATACCAACATTAAGATCAATTATACTTATAACAGTGCTGAAAATGGAAACATTAATGATTTGGCACAGTAGCCTCACAGAAGTGAGGCTCTCCTTCAGTAATATAATGTTGAATATGATATATATATATAAATGATAATGATATAATAATCAACCCTTGTAGCTTCTTTAGATTGTTCCCCAATTTGCCCAGGATTAGAGGGAAAAGCCTATATGATGTTGGTATTGACAGGATTGCCCCCCCCCCACCTGAAATCATGAATATAGACCTTCTCTGTAAAAATCAATGGTCTCAGTAACTTTGGTTCAAATCCTTGGTAAATTGAGGCCAGGGCATAGATTATTGATTTCTGCATTCAACAAACAAGATATGTGCCTTATGTGAACTGAACACTATTCAAGATACTGAGGATACACAAATATGAAACAGTTTTATTTTATTTCTGTTATGGCAAACTATTAGTCATCAGATATATTCATTAGAAATGTGATTGAGCAGCTGGTGATGCTTGGGTGGGAGATTGGACCAAAAATTATCTGAGATCCCCTCCAACTCTAAGATGATATGATTTTATAGATTATATCCCCACATCAAAGAACTGTTGCCTCACATTTAAAGAAGAAGAAAGGAGGAACATGAACCAGACCAACCAGACCTGGGTGACAGAATTCCTCCTCTTGGGACTCTCTAATGACCCTCAGACTCAGGTGCTGCTTTTTGTATTGTTCCTGGGGGTCTACCTGGTTACTGTGCTTGGAAGCTTACTCCTCATCTACCTAGTTTTGACTGACTCACAGCTCCATATACCCATGTACTTTTTTCTATGCAACTTGTCTGTAGCTGACCTTTGCTTCTCTACCAACATTGTTCCCCAGGCCATGAATCATATGCTGACCAGAAAAAAGGTAATTTCCTTCATGGGTTGTGTTGCTCAGCTTTTTCTTTTCCTCATTTTTGGAGCTACCCAGTGTGCCTTATTAGCTGTGATGTCTTATGACCGGTACTTGGCAATCTGTGATCCCATGCATTATCCTATCATTATGACAAGGAGGATGTGTAGCCTTTTGGCCTTGGGGTGCTGGATCAGTGGTATTTTAATATCCTTGGTGGACACTACATTCACACTACATCTTCCCTTCAAAGGAGACAACAAGATTGCTCATTTCTTTTGTGAAGCCCCTGCCCTCCTTGATGTGGCATCTGCAGATACTCACAACTCACAAATGGTTATTTTCCTCATGGGTGTGGTGATTCTTCTTGCACCTGTATCCCTGATCCTGGTCTCCTATGGCTCTATTATAGTAACTGTGGTCAGGATGAAGACAACCTCTGGGAGACTCAAGGCATTCTCCACCTGTGGCTCCCACCTCCTTGTAGTCATCCTTTTCTATGGATCCGCAATAATTTCCTATATGACCCCCAAATCCTCCAAAGAACAGGCCAAACTGGTTTCTGTGTTCTATGCTGTGATTAACCCTATGCTTAATCCTCTCATCTATAGCCTGAGGAACAAGGATGTGAAAAGGGCATTCAGGAATGCAACCAACAGGGGGAAACCCTGTAGACCCTGAACCTAACAATGTAATTGCATTTGACCATATCTTTTTATCTTTAACATTATTGTGTAGATTCCTGATAGGAGTTGTGTAGACTCCTGGTAGGAGCTGTGTAGACTTCCTATGACTGGTGGTAAAGAATGTATTAATATATTGTCCTTAAATTATTTTTACATATATAATAATTATTGTATATCCTTACAATGTTTCAATAATGGAGAGAAGTTTGAGATGACACAACTAAAGATTAGAGTGGCATTTCTCTAATAAGGAGAACTAAAGACTGGTTGTTATTATTGTGGAATTTTCTTTGTAGAAATTGTAGAAATTCTGTACTGACCCCAAAGAGATAGCTGCACTCTTTGTGGTGGCAAAAAAAAAATGGAAAATGAGGGAGTGTCCCTAGATTGGAGAATGGCTGAACAAATTGTGGCAGCTTGTGGTGATGAAATACTATTGTGCTATAAGCAATGATAAACTGCTTGATTTCCATATGAGCTAGAAAGACTTCTATGAACTGAGCAGAGTGAACTGAGAAAAAAACAAGAGAACATTGTACACAGAGACTGAAACATTATGGGATGATCATATGTAATTGACTTTGGTATATGGTATATTTGGTTTAGATCCTTGGTAAATTGAGGCCAGGGCATAGATTATTGATTTCTGCATTCAACAAACATATATAATATTGTATATTTGGTTCAGATCCTTGGTAAATTGCAGTGAAGTGCAATGATATAGGACAATCCTGAAGGACTTATGAGAAGGAATGCTATCCACATCAAGAGAAAGAAATGTGGAAATAGATACACAGAAGAAAAACATTTTATTTTTTACGTGTTTATATTGGTATTGGATGTGGGGTTTTGATTTTTAAAAGATTATTACAAAAATGATTACTATGGAAATATGTATTGAATTATAATATAAATACAACCCAGTGGAATTCCTTGTTGGCTCTTGGAGAGGTGAGGAGAAAAAAGAGGGGAAGAACATGAATTTTGTAACCATGGAAAAATACTTCAATAATTTTTTTTTTTAATTCTGTACTGACCTTTGGAGAAAATGGTGCATGCACAATAAGAATTCAATCAAGAAAAGCCAATTAGGCTTTTGGGAACCTAGTTGAGAGTTGCCTAAAAAGTTAATCTCGCCATTTAGATATATGACTTTATTTTATTATTGTATTGAATCATCATTAAGAAAATCCCTTCTATCAATGAATTCTGACAGTGCACAAGGTGCAGAACGCAAAGCATTGAAACATGCCTATGTCATTGCAAAGGATAAAAGAGTCACAATCTACACAGACTCCCACTATGCCTTTGGTATATGTCATACTGTTGGCATGCTATGACTCCAAAGAGGATTTTTAACCTCAATTGGAAAATCTTTAGCCAATGCAGAAATTATTAATGAAGTTCTTTCTGCTCTCCAGCTGCCTGAAGCCATAGCTGTGGTTTATTGCTCTGCTCATACAGGTGGCAATAATCCTGTCTCTAGGGGAAATGACCAAGTAGATTCCACTACAAAGCTAGAGGCCATATAAGGGCCTGAATTATTTTTAACATTACCAACTACTGATGACTTAAATTTACCACTTTCCTATAATGGAAAGGAAGTGGAAAAATGGAAACAAAAATTTAAAGCAAAACAGATTAATGGAGTATGAGTGTCATCTGAAGGAAAACCTTTGCTCCTTAGAAGTTTTTATCAACAAATTTGCCAATTATAAAAATGGTCATTTTGGCACCCAGGGCATTGTGGACTCGGTTAAAAGAGTATGGATAGCCCCTGTTATAACTACTATAGCCTCTAAAGTATGTACAGCCTGTCCTACCTGTCAGGCCTTTAATCAACACACCTTTTGTGGAAAAGCCTTTGGTGGACATCCTCTCTCCTATACACCATTTGCACATTTACAAATTGATTTTATTTCTATGCCAAAAGCTGGACAATATGAATTTTGTCTGGTCATAGTTGATCAGCTGACCAGATGGGCTGAAGCATTCCCTACTGCTCAGACCTCATCTGCTTTTGTTGCCAAAGTCCTTTTAAAAGAAATTATTTCCTGCTTTGGCCTACCAGCACACATTGACTCAGATAGAGGAACTCATTTTACTGATTCAGTCTTATCACAAATTTATTCATGTTTGGGGATAACTCCTTTATTTCATACACCATATCATCCCCAGAGCTCCAGCCAAGTTGAATGAATGAATAAAGAACTTAAAACTATGATTTGAAAATTGTGCATGGAGACTCATTTGAAATGGCCTGAAATCCTACCTCTGGCCCTATTTTATCTCAGAAGCAGACCCAGAGGTGATTTACACATTTCACCATTTGAGATGCTATTTGGACAACTACCTATTCAGGAACAACCATTTACCCCTGCCTATACCTCATTGCTAAGAGGGGATATGACCATTGCTACATATATCAGAAAATTACAAACAAAATTGTGAGAACTCCATGACTCTGGAGCTGCTGTTCAAGCAGGCCCCATAGTCTACTCACTGCAGCATTCCAGTGTATTATTCCTGAGCTGGATCCTAAGTGGGCCATGCGGCTGTTGCTCTAAGTAGGCTCATTTGCAAAGCACAGGCTGGATTTACTCACCCTCTATTATGTATGTCATTAGTATTTCAACCTATGTCAGTCCACTATGCATTGTTACAAATGCATTATGTATCTCCCAATCATCACCATAATAAAAGACAGGAATGGCGCAGCTCCTCCCTCTCTCTGGCTCTGACTTTTGCTCTCTGGATCTCTCCTTCTTGGGAGCCCTACTCTGGCTCTCTAAAGATCTTCTTCCTTTGTTCTTTTGTTTCCCACTCACTTATTCTCTCCCCACATGTCTCAGCACCAGGGGCTAAGGCTCCCCACCTTTCCTAGCAGCACTCTGTTGCCACCTGTTTTCTATCTCAGAATACTCAATTCCACCTTCTCTCTATCATCAGGCTTTTCCTTAATTTACTTTCAAAGGAAAATCTTATCAGGAACTAAGCGCCATTCCTTACAAAAATTTAACTTGTGTCTGTCTCTCAATTGATCACCCATAATCCTCAGGATCCTTTCTCCTTCTCAGGCTACTACCCACCAAGGAATTCTGTATGTAGCAGCCACAGGATAGACTGTTATATATGGTGCTCAACGTGGGGCAGTAGTTGTTTTTTTTTTTTTTTTAGGCACTAAAATCACGTGCATGGCAGCTTGAGAAAAGTTCGAGGATAGAGTTTGGAGTCAGGACAGTGACACCATCATGAAGCCGGTGAGGTAAGCTGCTGTGCATTCAAGGATATAGGTCAAAATTCATCCCATCACACCTGCTATATCAGGCAATTAATGTCTTTAATTGAAAAGAGAGGCATTAAAGTCTCAGAGACTGAGATCAAAGCATTGCTTAAAGTTATACAGAAAGCCTACCCTGAATTTCCAACAATAGGGGTACTTAAGGGACATGAATGGGATCAAATAGGACAAAAGCTCAGACAGTATCAGAAAGAGGGGCAGAAAATTTCATAAGTTAATTGGAATACATGGAATATTGTGCGAATGGCCTTAGTCACAAAACCATAAGAGCATTCCGAGGATAGAGCAGGACAAGCTCTGCTACTTCCAGAGGTGAATTCATCTCCCCCCAATCCCGATTCACAAACCTCCAAAGAACTTCTGAATTCAGAAGCAAGAGAGGGTGATGTGCTTCCCCCTCCCCCACCTTTCATGGAGTTCCCTTCTCCTCTGCAGTATTCCCAAGGGCAAATGGCCACAAAGGAATCAGCTCAAAAGCAGAACATTTACCCTGATTTATTTACAATAGCTGAGACAACCTTACATTTTTGCCTTCCAGGCTTTTGCATACCAGGCATTTGGCTTGCCTCCACCCCCTCCTGCATTTAATTCAACCTTGCAAGCCTATCCTGCTCCTCCTCCCAGACTTCTGTTGCCACAGGCTGTTAAAAACTGCCTCCATCAGAAAGGCCATGCAGAGAAACCCCCCAGGGGAAAGCAAAGATAGTTTGGCTTGCCCTATAATATTAAGAGACAACACTGACAATCCCAATGAGGTCCTGGCTGAGCACAGACCTCTAGATTACAAAACCCTGAAAGCTCTCAGAGAGAGTGTGATTCAGAATGGGAATACAGCTCCATTTACTATTGCACTGATTAAAAATCTCAGTCAGCAATTTCTTACTCCAGATGATTGGAAAGTCATAGCTGAATCTATGCTTAATATGGGAGATTATTCAACTTGGAAAGTGAAATTTCAAGATTTTTGTCAGGAACAGGCTACTGCAAACAGGCGAGCTGGATTGGATGTACCTTATGAACAGTTGGTTGGACAGGGAGAATTTGAGCTGCTTGAGAGGCAAATAGAATGCACTGAGCAGATCTATGCACAGATCGCCCTAGCAGTGAAAACGGTGTGGCAAGCTCTGCAGAATAAGGACATGATAACAAACTCTTATATAGAAATTATGCAGAAGCAAAATGAGAGTTTTGCGGATTTTGTATACAGATTGTCAGTGGTGATAAAACAGCAGATTCCTCATGAAGACGCTGCAGAAGTCCTATTAAAAGATCTTGCCTATAGGAATTCAAATGCAGATTCAAGGAAGGCATTAGCTCCCATCAAAGCAATGGGTACTTTGACAGATTTTTTAAGAGCTTGTCAGGATATAGGCACCTTTGAACATCAATCCATTTTAGCAGCACAGGTCAGAGACCCTAAGGGTCGATGTTTCTCATGTGGCCAGCCAGATCATTTTCAGAATGCTTGCCTGACTTTAAGTGCTAGGAAAGTCCCAGTGAGGGAGGCCGAAAAATGGCCAAACTTGAGAAAACAGGAAGGCCTAACAAGTTGACCTGTCAGAACCGTAAATATACCAAATCCTAGCAGGAAGGCCTAATGAGCTGGTCAGCCTTGAGTAACTTGTCAGAACCATAAATATGCCAAACCGCCAGCTGCAGTAGGTACCAGATAAAGGCCAGGAGGACTCCAATAAATATGTCAAGCAACAGGCCAGGAAGACCCCAATAATATAGAATTGTCAAAGTTCCAAGAATAGTAGGAAGCTGATAAGAGCCATACATGCAGGCAAAATTCCAAGGATGGTATATAGTAGATAAGGTGCCTACAGAAAAGTATAAAAAGCCCAGCCTGTCAGAAGCAACTCGGAACTCTGATGATAGAGGTTCCCACTGATGCGCGTATCAGTTCAATAAATGGCCTTTCTCTGCTAGTTTGCATTGTTCGTGGACTTCCATGGTGGTGGGTGAAATCCCAGACCTTAACACCAGGAATATGCCCTAGCTGCAGGAAAGGTAAACACTGAGCTTCTTCATGCAGAAACAGGGCCCCACAGAATCAGTTCTATAAACGGCCTATACACATGTCAAAAAACTAACTTACAGGCTCACCTCGAGCCCAGGACAAAATCGAGGCATGGCACAGACTAACCCTATCAGCAACTTAGAATCAGCTATAAATTCTTATCCACACCTACAGCAACCTAATTTCCCAATCACAGTGGATTTGGATGTAATAATTACAAGCCAAATAGGAGTCTTTCTGATTCCTACAGACCTTGCTTTTTCTATATCTTGAGGATACATAGGCTTGGTGTTAGGTAAACCTGATTTCTTTGATAAAGGGCTAGATATCCTACCCCAGGTTGTTGAAAACCAGGATACTGACAAGTGGCATATCTTACCTAGAGCCAATTCAACACTTAACATCACAAATGGAATGGAAATATCCTCATTACTTTTATTAGCTAAGGTGCCCTGCCTTGAAAAAAATATCAGGGAAAAACACCAGCTTGAATCTCAGACCCAGAGTTTATATTGGACTCAAAAAGTCACTAAGGATAGGCTAATCATGTCTCTTTATGTAGAAGACAGAATTATAACAGGCATTTTAGATTCTGGAGCAGACATCTCAGTGATTGCTACTAATGATTGGCTGGAATCTTGGCCAGTTCTTACCCGGCACCAAAAGTTAATAGACATTGGAATACCTGAGAAGGTTTTACAGTCTGCCAGAGATTTATCATGGTCTGATGATGAAGGTCACAAGGGAATTTTTAGACTTCATGTTTTAGACATTTCCCAAACTCTTTGGGGCAGAGAAGTCATGGCTGATATGAATATGACACTAACTACATCTAGTCAGGCAGAGTCGGCATTTCTGGGTTCTGTAAGTTGACTCCACAGCTAAATGTGCTGACCCAATAACATGGATTGACTAAGCCAATATGGATCAATCAATGGCCTATTTCTAAAGAAAAGCTAGTGTTAAGGTCCAGGATTTCACCCACCACCATGGAAGTCCACGAACAATGCAAACTGGCAGAAAAAGGCCATTTATTGAACTGATGCGCATCAGTGGGAACCTCTATCATCAGAGTTCCTAGTTGCTTCTGACAGGCTGGGCTTTTTATACTTTTCCATCCTTGGAATTTTGCCTGCACATATGGCCCTTATCTGCTTCCTACTATTCTTGGAGCTTTGACAATTCTATATTGTTGGGGTCCCCCTGACCTGTTGTTTGACATATTTGTTGGGGTCTTCCTGGCCTTTATCTGGTACCTACTGCAGCTGGCAGTTTGGCATATTTATGGTTCTGACAAGTTTCTCAAGGCTGACCAGCTCATTAGGTCTTCCTGCTAGGATTTGGTATATTTACCGTTCTGACAGGTCAGCTTGTTAGGCCCTCAAGTTTGGTCATTTTCCGGCCTCCCTCACTAGGACATTTAGATGAAATAATACAAGAGCAGTTACACTTAGGTCATATTCAAGACTCCAACAGTCCTTGGAATATACCAATCTTCCTGGTATCCAAAAAGTCAGGGAAATGGAGGCTAGTTCATGATTTAAGGAAGGTAAATGAGCAAATGATTGACATGGGCATCCGCCAACCAGGCCTCCATTCCCCTAGCCCCATTCCCATGAATTGGAATTTGATAGTAATAGATTTTAAGGATTGTTTTTTCAATATTCAGCTCTCCCCAGAGGACTGCTATAGGTTTGCTTTCTCAGTCCCCTCTTTAAATTTTAATAGTCCATTCAAAAGATTCGAATGGGTCGTCCTTCTAATGGGAATGAAAGTAAGTTCATTTTTGTGTCAAAAATTTGTGGCACAAGCACTCGAAAACGTCAGAAAAAAAATATGAAAATCTATATATTTGTCACTACTTATACGATATTTTGCTAGCAGCACCAGCTAGTGGCAGAGTTCAGGAACTGCTAGCGGACACCACAGCGGCTTTGGCAAAAGCACAACTAGTGATTTCTAAGGAGAAAATTCAAATGGAGCCTCCTGACAAATAACTAGACACAATTGTGTATGATCAGGAAATTAGACCTCAAAAGATAGAGATTCATAGAGATTGTTTGAACACGTTAAATGATTTTCAAAAGTTAATGGGAGATATTAACTGGCTTAGACCCTTTCTTAAAATTACTACAAGACAATTAGAAAACGTATTTGCCAGTTTGAGGGGAGACCCTGTATTATCTTCCCCCAGAACGCTTTCACCCAGAGCTGAAGAAGAATTACGAATAGTAGCAGCAGCTTTATCAGCAGCTAGATTATACAGGATTAATCCTTCTCTACCTTTAGTAGGGTCAGTCTTAAGCACTAGATACACACCCACGGGTGTGATTCATCAAGGGGAGCATATAATTGAATGGATACCTCTAGCCAATCAGCAATCTAAATCACTCACAAGCTACTTAGAACTCATGATATTAATAATCACTCAAATTAGAAAAAGATGCCAACAATTAGTTGGTGGTGACCCAGTCACAATCCATATTCCTTTAACACAGGAACAGGTTCAGAATTTATTTGCTCAGTCACTACCATGGCAAATTGCTCTTGCAGATTTTACAGCAAAAATTGATAATCATATTCCCAGTAATAAAATATTACAATTTATGAAATTAACTCCTATAATTTTCCCAAAGATTATATCTTTTGTTAATGCACTGAATGTATTTATGGATGCATCAAAGAATGGCAAGGCAGGAGCAGTCACAAATGAGCATGTGATGTTGCTGCACACACAGTATGGTTCCCCACAAAAGGCTGAGTTAGCAGCAGTTAGGAGCATACTTAAAAGATGTAACACAACCTTGCAACATCATATGTGATTCATTGTATGTAGTGAATTTAGTTAACTCGCTGGAAACAGCTAAGATTAAACCTGTCCCTGATGAAGAACTATTTCTTTTATTTCGTACCACCCAAACAGTAATACTGAAAAGGCAAAACCAATTTTTTTATAACACATATTCGTTCACATACAAACCTCCCTGGACCTCTGTCTGAGGGAAATTCAAAGGTGGATGCATTAGTTGCCTCTGCCTTTCAGGAAGCAGTTAATTCCCACTCTCTATTGCACCAAAATGCCAAATTTCTTAAATACCAATTTGATATAACCAAAAGATTGTTGATACCTACTCTCATGTCATATGGGCCACGGTCCAAACTGGAGAGAAGGTATGTCATGTTATTGCACATCTGCTAGTATCATTTGCACATTTGGGCATTCCTAACTGTAAAGATTAAAATTTGGGAGGGGGGTGGGGGACTGAGGCAGGTAGAAATTAGTTTCTCTCTGCAAGGAGTATTATATTTTTATGCGGTTTATTAAAGATTAAGGATTAAAGAAAATACAGAGTAAGAAAGCACATACCTAGGCCAGAGAGGCCTAGACAGGATAACCTCACATCATGGAAGAGACGCATCTGCTCCAAAATGGAAGTCCAAAAGAGACCGAGCCTATTCACAACCAGGTTTAAATACCCCATCTCCCTCTCGGCCCAGGTGAGAATTCAGTGATATTACAAAGCATTCTGGGGAAGTGGAGCAAGGAATTCTGGGGATTGAAGTCCTGGATTCGAGTATATTTTTTATATTCCCAACTAGAGACTGATAATGGCACTGCATATACCATTAAAAGGTTTGCAGAATTTTGCAAATTGTGGAATATAACCCATAAAACTGGCATTCCAGGCAACTCCACAGGACAAGCTATAGTGGAGAAGGCTAACAGAATTCTAAAAACCCAAATACAGAAACAAAAGGGGGAGTACCAAATAATTTATGAAGGCAATATTTTGAAACCTGAGCCTATCATTCCTAACAAATTGTTAAAAATGGTGCTCCTAACTATCAATCATTTCTCCATCCCAGAGGGCTGACTGCTACTCCCATGGGAACACATTTTGAGTATCATGATGAAGTTGGCACAGTGCAGCAGCCATGGGTTTTTTGGAAACTGCCTGGAGAAAAAGAATATAAAGGACCAAACAGGATGATAACAATGGGGCAAGGTTTTGATTGTATTTCTGCAGATAATGGAGAAATCTAGACTCCCACTAAGCATCTCAAACCATGGAGAGGATCACATCCAGATGTGGAGGGAGCAGACGGGCAACCAGAGCAGAGCACAACACCACTGACAGCTCAAGACCAGGAAGAGAAGCAGACGGACAACATTGATGATGTCAGTTAGTGGCATACCGGCATCACTCCAGACATGCTGGAGCACCTCACGGGTGACTACGTTTACACCAAAGACTGACATTACACTACTCTTAATGACATTTACTATTATCATGCTGGTGGACATTTGCCATGCTGAAGTCTATTGGTCCATCATACCTAAACCTCCTATATTAAGAATGTTAACTTGGATGGACAAACCCCAACTTGTATATGTTAATGATACTAAGTGGCTACCACACCCAATCCTAGCCAGAAACATTCCTTTGGAAGCTGAAGGAACAAGTTACAATTATTCCGGCTCTACTGTATACCCTCCATTTTGTATGTCTTCCAGACACTCTCAGAAAGGGAATTCATTCTATGTGCCTCATAGAAGTCAAGTGTGGGTGGTAAAAAATGCTAGTGACAACACTTATATAAGGATCGGTATGAGTGTGATAGGATGAGGAGATGGAACACCTCATCCACCATTTAGACCTAACCATCCTGGAAACAAGCAATTATGCCCAAACCTGATAGGAATGTTATCTAGGGATTTGTCCTGGACAGATTGTTCTGTACAGTCTCCTAGAAAGGTTAAGATGCCAGCTAACGCAAACTTTGAAGTCTACAATTGGGCACCCAGATTACGGTGTGGACTTTATGATCAATTGACACGTATATATAGAAATAGTAAATATGAGAAATGGCACATGCCATGCACAAAACACCATAATAAGATCAAAGAGTTGCTAGAGGTTGATATAGCTGGTCCTAGACTCACTATTGAGGCAGGTCCCATCCAAAATACTCAGTGGAAGATGTTGGCTGCCACCCAGTCAATACATAAATTTAAGATCAATGTAATGAATTCAGGGATTGATTTTGAAGAGGCTACTCGCATCAATGTCACTGCATGTGTATTTGCTCCTTACATAATGTTAGTGGGCAACAGTCTTAACATTTCTAGGAACAAAGAAGGGCTATGTAAGATTCAATGCATAAACTGTCACCTACATCAATGTATAGATTCTATGCATGATGATGCATATATAGCTATTATGTACCAACCACAATTGGTGTGGTTACCGGTGAATCTAACAGAGACATGGGCATCTACTCCTACTGTACATATTGTGCAGAAAGCATTTAATATCATTATGCATCACACTAAATGGATGGTATTAGCAGTCATAGGTGCAGTAGTGTCCATCGTTGCTATGATAACGGCATTGACCACAGTAAATAATTGATTGCATTAACTACTTCTATTCAGAGCCAAGAGTTTATATAAGAAATTGTGTCTAATTCATCTGAATTATGGCATACTCAGCAAAGTATTGACTTAGCATTTAAAGATGTACTAGAAACTTTGAAAGATGCTGTATTTTGGTTAGGAAAAGAGGTTGAAGCTACACACACAAGAATTACTTATCCATGTCATTTTAATCAAACTGGATATTGTATTACACCTTTGACATATGATCATGTCTCTTATGAATGGCAAACTGTAGTAGAGCACATTAAAGGTGCTTGGGGACGTCATAACAGCACACTGAATATTACATGGCTACAACAAGAAATTAATAAGTTAGATCAAATTGTATACGAACAGGAAGCTATAAAAATAACATCCAAATGGGAAACAATTTTAGCTTCCATGGATCCTAGAAATTGGTTTGGCAGAACTAACTTAACCAGCATTGGCACTATCATACTCTTCATAGTTTTGGTTATTGGTTTGATAATAATTTGCAGAAAAAGTTGGATAAATAGGGCTTATATCTAAAATATGCAGCCAGAATTTGTGCTATCTCAACATTCTCAGAACTTATGTAAGGATATTGAACTGCAAGCAGAGTGTGATGTGCAGGAGAATGATGATGCTTTTTCGCTAATGTTTGTAAGATGTAAAAGATGCTGATATATTTTGTATGCTTTATACATGATTATTAATCCTCCAATATTACACAGAGAGGATGCATTTTTGAACAGGATCTCTCCCTCTCAAAAGAGAGAAAAAGGGAGAGAGAGAGAGACAGAGAGAGAGAGAGAGAGAGAGAGAGAGAGAGAGAGAGAGAGAGAGAGGAAGGGAGGGAGGGAGGGAAGGATTTTAAGGATATCAGTATTATTCTCATTTTAATTGAACATTTTTTGTTATTTTTTGATTTTTCAATTTTGTTTTCCTTTTTCATAACTTTGGTGATATCTGAAGTACATTGAAAGTACCATTAATGCTCTGATCCTGAACTATGAATTTGAATATTTTATTTTTGTAGATACCCAAAAGCTTGTGACTATAAGAACATGACAGCATTTGTTAAAGTTCAGGTACTATTCTGAGAGATTATGTCTGATTGAATGAAAAGGGATTGCAATAGCTACCTTACAATTGACCAGACAGCCTAAGCCACACACAGATGTATACTCCATATGAGATGGATATATGTTGACTGCTAAGGTTGGAGGTATAAGGACACAGAGTGTTGATACCCTCATTCACAGGTCACCCTGGCACCAAACTTCCACCCATATTTCTATGTGGCAGGCATTTTGGCTTATATATCCCTAAGACTATACATAGTCAGAACAAGGGAAAGACAAGAATTCCCTCTCATCTCCAGATAAAGTCTTTGAAAATCTTACAACTTCCTATAGTCCTGGCTGTACATGGGTAAGATGGTATATCTATACACCTGTCCTATGAACTATAGGACTAATATCACATTAATTCAGAATCGCTAGAGTGAAGATCATTTTCTCATTAATTTTATCATTGTTTTGGTTTTTTGCATTATTCTTATTTTTGCCACATTATTACGATGTTAAGGGAAACTTTTTTTATTTTTAATCATGCTTAATTTTCACATCTAATCTTTTGAACAAAAAGGGGGATATGTAGCATTCCAGTATATTATTCCTGAGCTGAATCCTAAGCAGTCCATGCAGCCATTGCTCTAAGTAGGCTCATTTGCAAAGCGCAGGCTGGATTTACTCACGCCTCTATCATGTATGTCATTAGCACTTCAACCTATGTCAATCTACTATGCGTTATTACATATGCATTATGTACCTCCCAATCATCACCATAATAAAAGACAGGAATGGCGCAGCTCCTCCCTCTCTCTGGCTCTGGCTTTAGCTTTAGATCTCTCCTTCTTAGGAGCCCTACTCTGGCTCTCTAAAGATCTTCTTCCTTTGTTCTTTTGTTTCCCACTCACTTATTCTCTCCCCACATGTCTCAGCACCAGGGGCTAAGGCTCCCCACCTTTCCTAGCAGCATTCTGTCACCACCTGTTTTCTATCTCGGAATACTCAATTCCACGTGTTCTCTCTATCATCAAGTTTTTCCTTAATTTACTTTCAAAGGAAAACCTTATCAGGAACTAAGCTCCGTTCTTTACAAAAATGTAACTTGTGTCTGTCTCTCGATTGATCACCCATAATCCTCAGGATCCTTTCTCCTTCTCGGGCTACTACCCACCAAGGAATTCTGTATGTAGCAGCTGCAGGATGGACTGTTATACTCACTCCATTATTTAAACCCAGGTGATAGTGTGTATATAAAGAATTTCAAAAGTTCTGGGTTGAATGAACCCACTTATGATGGATCATTCCAAGTCCTATTAACTACACCAACAGCTATTAAAATTGGGGAGAGGGACTCATGGATTCATTGTAGCCATATAAAATGAGTACCCACTGTTGATAATGAATAATTGACAATACTGATTGTATTTAAATATTGATTATGACAAGACTTCCCTATTGATGAATCTGTACTATTTTATTGCTCTTTATTTGTGCCATACAGAATTTTATTTTTTTTCTTTCTTTCTCTCATTTTTGCATTTGAAGGACATGTTTTGTATTGAAAAGATTTTCTTTTAACTATTTTTGACTTTTGCAATAAGCTAAGATATCCATTTGCTTAGTCTGTGGCTCCTTGCTGAGAGGGATAAGCTGATTCTCAAACCCATATGCCTGCACCCATCTGCTTTAAGCCAAGCCACTGTTGCTGCTTACTGCTGCCAATTTAGTCTAAGTGTTCCCTGCCAAGCCTGTAGTCTATGGTTGCCAGTGACCAGACACCCTGCTGTGAACCAGCTCTACATTTTTTCAACACACAGTCTGGGAGTTCTTAAAAAGCTAGTGAAGTATTAACCCCTCTTTCCCTTGCATTGTTAACACCTGAATGTGAAGCCCACGTGTGTTTCTTTTAATCAATATTCAGTCCCTACAGTAGGGAGATGCTTCTACCCTCTTAACTCCCTGTCCATATGGCACTGGAAGCAAGTGGCTACCTGAAGGTTTTACTTCTAGGGGGGAGAAGAAGAAAGGTTACTCTTCCAAACTCCTATCCAGTGCATACCAGGGTAGCACCACCTATTGACAGGAAGTAGAGATTGCAAGCATGGCCCAGTTTCCTGTCTATCTCAAACAGATTCTGTCTCAGGAGAACCTTATGGATCTCATGCAGCTCCCAGTTTTAGGATGTCTTTTCTTCCTACTGTTCCTCAGTGCATTGGTCCTTGTGATTAGCTTGGGTAATCCTGTGATTCACAAGGGATATTCATCTCCCTACACCCCCTTGTCTTTTTGACCTGCCCAATCACTTCAACACACCCAATATGGGATTTGTCCACACTATGCTCAGTGTGGGTATGGGGAGCCCAAGAAATCTGACTAAAGGAATCTAAATCGATGATGATACTGGAGAGGAGAGATATGGAGGTAAATTTTAAACCTTTTCAAACTCTATTGTTTTACTGATGCTAACTCTTTCAGTTTTTTTCCCCTCCAAATAATGAACAAGTTTTTTTTGGAATTGGAAAAAAGAACTCTTGAATTCAATGCCTGTATCCTGTCACATATATTGTATTTGCTGATTTTTTATTTTAAAATTTAATTTTGTTTTTTAAGTTCACATGTAAATCTAATGCAATATCTTGTCACACTAACTCACTTTAAGTTACTATATTTTTGCCTTTAGCTATATTTTCTGTTACATTGTCTTTATTTGTACTTCCCCTGGGTCTGGACTGGAAAAAAATACCATTGTAAAAGCCCATAGTCTATCGGAAAAGCCCTTTTTCAGTGGCAAAACTATGGGTATTTATAGATGCTTGGTTTATCACCAGATGCATTGAGGTCACATGCTGCCTTAAACAGCCATTGCTCCTTTTTGCCTATGTTAATTGTCACCAAGATGATGATGGATGGACTCCATCAAACTGGTTATAACCTGTATACAACCTTTGGAGAATTTAATGAGTTAAATATTTCCATTGATTTTAAGGGGTCTTCAAAAGTGATTTTTAGGTATCTAGTAGCATCCCTACCTCTGACTGATCATTTGCCTGCCTTTGAGTTGTTTGTAACAAGAGGTAAGGGTCCATTTGTGTAGTTGAAGTGAAGTGCAATAGCACTATTATATTCCCTATCTCCTCATTCATTAAAAATGTAATGGATGAGACACCTGAAGTGATTTTCACTATTCAGTTCTCAGCTCCACATTGAAAATGAATGGGACAGAGGGTGGAGTCAAGATGGCAGCCTAGAAGGAGCAGAAGATCAGACCTCTGAATACCCTTCATTACCAATCACAAACTGAATGCTCCTAGGGGACTGAAAATCAAACTTAACAATAAGAAAGAGCCAAGGAACCCTCATGTTGGACTTAATTCAAAAGGTACACCCCCTGAAAAACCAGAATCCAGTGGCAGCAGGAACTTCTGGGCAGGCAAAGATGCTGATCTGGAGGGTGTACCTTGAGGGCAGGTTGTGCCAAGATCAGAGCATCCAACACAGATGGTGGGGAAGGATCTAGAGAGGAAGCATAGAACTGGCAGCCTGGACAGAGCTGTGACTCCAGCCTTCCATGAAGTTTTGGCCTCAGAGCACACCCAGCCCAACTAAGCTGAACTTAATCCCATCAAAATTCTCCAGGAGTGAATATGAGCAAACAACAGAAAAAGAAGAAAGAAACTACAATAGGCAGCTTCTATTCAACAAATGGGACAGAGGGGGAGAGATCAGAAAAAGATAAATCAGAAATCCCAGCGAATTGGATACAGGCTGTGGAAGAACTCAAAACACAATTAAGTGGGGCTGAAGACAATTGGGAAAAGAACTTAAAAATTAAGATAAGTCATCTGGAAACAGAGGCACTTGAACTAAAGTGAGAAAATGGTGTCTTGAAAGCTAAAATCAACCAGCTGGAAAATGAGGCAAAAGAGATAAAAGATGAGGCAAAGAAGATAAAAGATGAGACAAAGGAGATGAAAGATGAGGTAAAGAGGATGAAAGATGACCTTCAAAGAAAATCAGACCAGAAGGAAAAGGATGACCAAAAAGCCATGGATAAAATCCAGTATTGAAGAACCATAATACAACAACTGGAATTAAGTGACCTCACAGCAGTACTAGGGAGGGAGAGGGTGGGGAGGAGTAATTTTAGAAAGACTACAGGGAAAATAAGGGGGGTAATAAGAAGGGAGGGGGTATAAAGGGAAGTAAAATAAGGGTGGGAACTAGGGGGACTAATTAAGAATAAACATTGGTGTAGAAGGAAATAGTGAAAGAAGAAAAGGCAAGATCAGGAGTAGAAATCAAAATGCTGGGAAATACACAGCTAGTAATCATAACTCTGAATGTGAATGGAATGAACTCAACCATAAAACAAAAGCGAATAGCAGAGTGGATGAGAATCCAAAACTCTACCAAATGCTGTCTACAAGAAACATATGAGGAAGGTAGATATGCATAGGGTGAAAGTAAGAGGATGGAGCCAAATCTATTGGGCATCAACTGATAAAAAGAAGGCAGGAGTCACAATCATGATATCTGACAAAGTCAAAGTAAAAATAAATCTAGTTAAAAGAGAGAGAGAAAGTAATTACATCCTGATAAAAGGCAGTATAGACAATGAGGAAATATCAGTACTCAACATGTATGCACCAAGTGGCATAGCATCCAGATTTCTAATGGAGAAACTTGTGGAGCTCAAGGATGAAATAGATAGACAAACTATACTAGTGGGAGACATGAACCTTCCCCTATCCAAATGAGATAAATCAAACTAAAAAATAAAGAAGAAAGAGGTAAGAGAAGTGAAAGAAATCTTAGACAAATTAGTTAGTAGACATGTAGAGAAAAATAAATAGGGACAAAAAAGGAATATACCTTCTTTTTCAGCAGCACATGGCACATTCACAAAAATTGATCATGCATTAGGGCAAATAAACATTGCTAACAAGTGCAAAAGAGCAGAAATAATAAATGCAAACTTCTCAGTTCACAATGCAATGAAAATGATGATTAGTAAGGGTACATGGAGAGGTAAATCAAAAATTAATTGGAAATTAAACAATATGATTCTCCAAAACCAGTTAGTTAAAGAAAAAATTGTAGAAACAATTAATAACCTCATTGAAGAAAATGACAATGATGAGACATCCTTTCAAAACCTATGGGATGCAGCCAAAGTAACTGTAAAAGTATAATTAGATTCTAGTAATAAAAAGTATTATATTTTATGAGGTTTATTAAAGCTTATTAGAAATCAAGGATACAAAAAATAAACCACTTGCCTAGGGCTGATTAGCCCATTCACTGCATACTCACTACACCTTGCAATGTTCGAGTAGATGAAGAGAAGCCGAAGCAGGTGTTACAACCAGTTTAAATACAAATTGTTATCTTGCCCAGGTGGGGACTCAGGTGAGATTATAGGGAATTCTGCAAACTACCAACGACTTCTGGGGATTGAAGTCTGGGGTTCAAATCTCCATTTTTACAGTAGCAATTAGAGAAGAAAAATAAACTGAAGGTATTAAAATTTGCAACGAGGAGAGCTATTACTCTCTGTGAATATACAAGCTATTACTCTTTGTGAATAATATGATGGTTTACTTAAAGAATCCTAGAGAATCAACCAAAAATCTAGTGGAAATAATCAATAATTTTAGCAAAGTTGCAGGATACAAAATAAACCCGCATAAGTCATCAGCATTTCTATATATCTCCAACACATCTCAGCAGCAAGAATTAGAAAGGGAAATTCCATTAAAAATCACCCTAGACAATATAAAATACTTAGGAATCTATCTGCTGAGAAAAACACAGGAACTGTATGAACATAACTATAAAACACTTCCACAAAATTAAAACTAGATATAAACAATTGGAAAAACATTGAATCCTCATTGGTGGGACGAGATAACATAATAAATATGACAATTCTACCCAAATTAATATACTTATTTAGTGTCATACACATTGAACTACCAAAAAACTTTTTTACTGAATTAGAATAAAACATAACAAAGTTCATTTGGAAGAACAAAAGATCAAGGATATCCAGGGAAATCATGAAAAAAAAATGCAAAGGAAGGAGGACTTGCAGTCATATATCTCAAACTATACTCTAAAGTTGTGGTTATCAAAACAATTTTGTACTGGCTAAGAGGCAGAAAGGAAGATCAGTGGAAAATACTGGGGTGAATGACCTCAGCAAGACAATGTATGATAAACCCAAAGATCCTAGTTTTGGGGACCTAAACCCAAGATTTGATAAAAACGGCTGGGAAAATTGGAAGGCAGTATAGGAGAGATTAGGTTTGGAACAACTTCTCACACACTACACCAAGATAAACTCAGAATGGGTGAATGACCTGAATATAAAGAAGGAAGATATAAGCAAATTAGCTGAACACAGAATAGTATACTTGCCAGATCTTTGGGAAAGGAAACACTTTCAAACCAAGCAAGAGCTAGAAAAAAATCACAAAATGTAAAATCAATAATTTTGATTACATCAAATTTTAAAGTTTTTTACAAACAAAACTAATGCATTCAAAAGTAGAAGGGAAGCAACAAATTGGGAAACCATCTTCATAACAAAAATCTCTGCAAAGGTCTAATTACTAAAATTTATAAAGATATAAACCAGTTGTACAAAATATCAAGCCATTCTCCAATTGATAAATGGGCAAAGAACATGAATAGGAAATTTTCAGTCAAAGAAATCAAAACCGTTAATAAGCACATGAAAAAGTGTTCTAAATCTTTTCTAATCAGAGAAATGCAAACCAAAACAACTCTAGGTATCACCTCACATACACCTAGCAGATTGCCTAACATGACAGCAAAGGCAAGTAATGAATGTTGGAGGGAATGCAGCAAAGTTGCGACATTAATTCATTGCTGGTGAAGCTGTGAGTTTATCCAACCATTTCAGAGGGCAATTTGGAACTATGCCCAAAGGGTGATAAAAGACTGTCTGCCTTTTGATCTAGTCATAGCACTGTTGGGTTTGTACCCCACAGAGATTATAAGGAAAAATACATGTACAAAAATATTCATAGCTGTGCTCTTTGTGGTGGCAAAAAATTGGAAAATGAGGAGATGCCCTTCAATATGAGAATGGCTGAACAAATTGTGGTATATGCTGGTGATGGAATACTATTGTGGTCAAAGGAATAATAAAGTGGAGGAATTCCATGGGGGCTGGAACAACCTCCAGGAATTGATGCAGAGGGAAAGGAGCAGAACCAGGAAAACATTGTACACAGAGACTGATATACTGTGGTACAATTGAATGTAATGGGCTTCTCCATTAGTGGCAATGCAATGACCCTGAACAACTTGGAGGAACCTACGAGAAAAACCACTATCCACATTCAGAGGAAAACCTGTGGGAATAGAAACACCAAAGAAAAACAATTGCTTGAATATATGAATCAAAGGGATATGGTTGGTGATGTAAACTCTAAATGAATATCCTAGTGTAAACAACAACATCGAAATAGGTTCTGATCAAGGACACAAGTAATACCCAATGAAATTGCGCGTTGGCTGCAGAAAGAGTGGGTGGAGGGGAGGGAGAGAAATACTGTGATTATTGTAACCAAGGAATAATGTTCTAAATTGACTAAATAAACTTATTCAAATGGAAAAAAAGAACATGAATGGTAGATATTAGAGACATGTCTTTTACACTGTGACAGTCTCAGATCAGAGGGAGTGGCTTAGTTATCCTGTGATAGGTTATAATCACATCTGGGAGGTGGAAAGGATTTTTGTAGGAAGCCTCGTAGCTTCTGAATGGGTATTTTGTTATTTGTAACTTATCAACTTACTCGACCCTTCCACCAGAATGGTCTAGATTCTTGGTGACATTTTAGACCCAAATGGTTTTCATCAGCAGTAGAAAGTTTGTTTTGTTTTTTGTTTCATTTTGTTTTATTTTTTCTGGGCTTCTCTACCGATTTTAGAATGATGGCAGTAATAGACTTTGCTAAAAAATATCTTCGCCAATGTTGAAAGATTGGCTAGATCTGTAGAACATGTGACAAGAATCCATGACCTTTAAAGGTTTTTAAAAAAATGTTACACAGCAATTCATGTGAATCCTAATGATTTGTTTGCTATTGTCATTAAATGGGCTTTTGTGCTTTGGGGAAATTTTGGTTTTAATTTGAGCGTACATTACCTGTTGTACTACTGTTGTGAAAAGCTGGTACTTGATGAAAATCATTTGCACTCACATTGTGCATCATGGCCAGGTTAAAAAGGAAGTGTTCTCATTTTGGGGTGAGAAATCTTTGTATTCTACCTCTCCTGAGATGACATAGTGTGTCACTGATTGTGAACTATGTTTTCGATATTTTTTTAAAAAATTATTATTGTTTCCCCTTGTGTGTGCAATACAGTATTTGAGTAGTATATTTTTTCTCATTTTTTGTACTTCAAGCACATGTTACCAGTATTGATGGGGTTTTTTATTTTGCACTAGGGAAGTTCAAAATGTCCATTAGCCCTAATGTCAAAGTATATCCAAAAGCTTTAGACTACAGAAATCTGCCATTCATTAATTAAAAATTATGGAACTTTGATGAATAATTGTCTGATTCCAGGAGAAGAGAACACAGAAAGAGCCACTGCATAGTGCCAAGGAGCACAGAATTAACCTGCAGAGTGACAGTGGGCACATAGTCAAAGAGACCAGTCAATCCCTGTGGGATTAATGAGATTCTACGCCAAGACAGGAGGACTTGAACTTCTTGGGTTTGCTGTTGTGGGTGTTTGACATATGTCAGATGTAGGTCTTCCCTGTGCCATACTTCTATCAAACACCTCAATTTGGCTGCCATTCTTGCTCCCCTATTCCTGAGAGAAAAGGAAAAATAAGACCAGGGAGTGCTATTTTCCATTTGTTGCTGAAATCTAGTATCTTTTCTTTCTTTCATAGTGTGGTAATTTTCTGTAGTCCTGGCTGCTGATTAGCTAAGTACATAATTGCTACTATAGACTTGTGGGACATAAATCACTTTAAACAGGCTCTGCCTCAAGGACCTGTTATAGGCTTACTTTTCCTTACTTAGAATTTTTACACCTAAGAATTTGATATTTTTGTATTTCATCCAGAAGTTATTTTTGCTTTTATTTGGATTTTTTATGTTTTTGATTTCTTTTTCCAATGGATTAATATACTTCATAACTCATTCATGTATCCCTGAGTGATCTGTGTGTTTGTCAACAATCTCCTCAGGGGAGATTGTATTATTATCCTATAATGCAAAGTTTAAATACTTTTTTGAGAGTAATTTTAGGATAAGAAACTTGCTACCTTTCTAAATCCAGAAAGTGAATTGTTTGGAGAAAGTGCCATGAAGATGCCTACAGAAACCATACACTGCATCAAAGGATCCAGAGTGAACTTTGGGATATGGTGATTTTGAATTCTTAGGGGTTATATGCATTTATTTTTAATGTACACTCTTATGCCAAAGGGTACTGCCCACAAATTGGCCTTTTGTCAATGTAGCAATCACTAGTTTTGCTCTTTTTCTCTTTTATTTCCCTCTTCTCCCAAAATTATTGTAATTTCTCCATAGAAATTGCAATATTGTATATGCCTTTGGTTAAAGATTTTTAAAGTTATAAGTTGGTCATGTTTACATGATCCACTGGGGAAACTAGTCACCCAAAGGATCACAGGGGTGAATTTGTAATTAGAATTTTGTACTGTTGGACTACATTTCCCAGCATTCCTCTTTTGTCCTTATGTTGCATCTTGACATATTGAAAATAAGTTTCTGGAACTCTGCTCTCTCTCTCTCTCCCTCTCTCTCTCTCTCTCTCTCTCTCTCTCTCTCTCTCTCTCTCTCTCTCTCTCTCTCTCTCTCTCTTTCTTCCTCTCCTGCTTTTGTGGTCTGTGTAAAATGTTCTTTACTCATCCTATTCTATTTCCTAAATAAATCTTATAAAATGTAATACTTGGAATTGCTGGATATTAAATTTTAATCCTACATATTTATTTTATGTTTTAAAAATAGACAATGGCATGGAACAGAAATTCCCAAATTCAAGCCCAGTCTTCATTTTACATTCTAATTTGTATGCAGAAATGCTCATTTTGAGGACATCTTTGATAAAGACAGAATCAAAATACAAAGTGAGATAATATAGACAAATGAGAACAAAGGAAGTGAGAGAGCCTGATACAAAATAGAAAGTAAGTAGTGAAACCAAATATAATATACTGAACAAATTATTGATCTTATAAGAGGGAAGAGCTAAAAATTAGAAATGATTAAAGAAAACATAAACCTAACAATCATAATTTCAAATGTGAATGAGCAATCCAATAAAATGAAAGTGATAAAATTTGTAAGAAAGTACAACCCAATAATATGTTGCATAAAAATATATCTGAAAAAAAATGACATATAGAATTAAAATGATAAGATGACACAAAACTTAATATGTATCAGGAAATTCATAAAATTGACAGCTGCAATAACACTATCAGACATAAGGGGGGAAAGTCATGATATAAAGAGAGAGAAAAAAGATGAAAGTTCGCAGATATTTAATGAAACTAAAGACCATGAAAAATACCATTACTAGATTTATGAAATAAGTGGCATAGAATCCAAAATAATAAAGAAAAAATAAATAGAATGGTAAAATACATTTATGTAGAAATACATTTTTTTAGAATCATAAAAGTTTCTCTTTTAGATGAAAACTTTAACAGAAAAATAGATGAGATATTGATAGAACATAACTAGTTAGAACAAACTACCAAAGAAATTATACCTGAAAGACATATGGTATCTTCTAAAGATAAAATCAAAGTAATTATTAGGAGCTACTTAGCCCAATCATATCTCAATAAATTCAATAATCTGTTATACAAATTTATAAAAATATTAATTGCCCAGGTTAACTGAAGAAAAAATGGAATACTTAAATATCCCTGTATTAGAAAAAGAAATTAAACAAGTTGTCAATTAATTCCCTAAGAAAAAATCACCAGGAACAGATAGATTCACAAGTAAATTCTTTTTTTTTTAAATATATTTTATTTGATCATTTCCAAGCATTATTCGTTAAAGACATAGATCATTTTCTTTTCCTCCCCCTCACCCCCCATAGCCGACGCGTAAGTCCACTGGGCATTAGATGTTTTCTTGATTTGAACCCATTGCTTTGTTGATAGTATTTGCATTAGAGTGTTCATTTAAAGTCTATCCTCTGTCATGTCCCCTCAACCTCTGTATTCAGGCAGTTGCTTTTTCTCGGTGTTTCCACTCCCATAGTTTATCCTTTGCTTATGAATGGTGTTTTTTTTCTCCTGGATCCCTGAAAGTTGTTCAGGGACATTACACCGCCCCTAATGGAGAAGTCCATTACGTTCGATTATACCACAGTGTATTAGTCTCTGTGTACAATGTTCTCCTGGTTCTGCTCCTCTCGCTCTGCATCACTTCCTGGAGGTTGTTCCAGTCTCCATGGAACTTCTCCACTTTATTATTCCTTTGAGCACAATAGTATTCCATCACCAACATATACCACAGTTTGTTCAGCCATTCCCCAATTGATGGGCATCCCCTCGTTTTCCAGTTTTGGGCCACCACAAAGAGCGCAGCTATGAATATTTTTGTACAAGTCTTTGTGTCCATTATCTCTTTGGGGTACAGACCCAGCAGTGCTATGGCTGGGTCAAAGGGTAGATATTCTTTTGTCGCCCTTTGGGCATAGTTCCAAATTGCCCTCCAGAATGGTTGGATCAGTTCACAACTCCACCAGCAATGAATTAATGTCCCTACTTTGCCACATCCCCTCCAGCATTCATTACTTTCCTTTGCTGTTATGTTAGCCAATCTGCTAGGTGTGAGGTGATACCTCAGAGTTGTTTTGATTTGCATCTCTCTGATTATAAGAGATGTAGAACACTTCTTCATGTGCTTGTTAATAGTTTTGATTTCTTTATCTGAGAACTGCCTATCCATTTCCCTTGCCCATTTATCAATTGGAGAAT
Source organism: Monodelphis domestica (assembly GCF_027887165.1). Classification (NCBI taxonomy): domain Eukaryota; kingdom Metazoa; phylum Chordata; class Mammalia; order Didelphimorphia; family Didelphidae; genus Monodelphis; species Monodelphis domestica. Next base: position 432,085,511 of record NC_077227.1, read on the forward strand.
GGCTTGATTTTTTGTACAATTGATTTAGCTCATTATAAATATGAGTAATTAAACCTTTGTCAGAGGTTTCTATGAAGATTTTTTCCCAATTTGTTGTTTCCCTTCTGATTTTAGTTATATTGGTTTTGTTTGTACAAAAGCTTTTTAGTTTGATGTAGTCAAAATTATTTATTTTAGATTTTGTGATTCTTTCTATATCTTGCTTGGTTCTAAAGCCTTTCCCCTCCCAAAGGTCTGACATGTATACTATTCTGTGTTTACCCAATTTACTTATGGTTTCCTTCTTTATGTTTAAGTCACTCACCCATTTTGAATTTATCTTGGTGTAGGGTGTGAGGTGTTGATCTATTCCTAGTCTCTCCCACACTGTCTTCCAATTTTCCCAGCAGTTTTTATCGAATAGTGGATTTTTGTCCCAAAAGCTGGGATCTTTGGGTTTATCGTATACTGTCTTGCTGAGGTCGTTTTCCCCCAGTCTATTCCACTGATCTTCCTTTCTGTTTCTTAGCCAGTACCAAATTGTTTTGATGACTGCTGCTTTGTAATATAGTTTGAGGTCTGGGACTGCAAGGCCCCCATCATATGTGTTTTTTTTCATTATTTCCCTGGATATCCTTGATCTTTTGTTCTTCCAAATGAACTTTGTTATGGTTTTTTCTAAATCAGTGAAGAAGTATTTTGGTAGTTCAATGGGTATGGCACTAAATAGATAAATAAGTTTGGGTAGGATGGTCATTTTTATTATATTGGCTCGTCCTATCCATGAGCAGTTAATGTTTTTCCAATTGTTCAAGTCTAGTTTTAGTTGTGTGGCGAGTGTTTTGTAGTTGTGTTCATATAGTTCCTGTGTTTGTCTTGGGAGATAGATTCCTAGGTATTTTATTTTGTCTAAGGTGATTTTGAATGGGATTTCTCTTTCTAGTTCTTGCTGCTGAGCTGTGTTGGAGATATATAGAAAAGCTGATGATTTATGTGGGTTTATTTTGTATCCTGCAACTTTGCTAAAGTTGTTGATTATTTCAATTAGCTTTTTGGTTGAATCTCTAGGATTCTTTAAGTAGACCATCATGTCATCCGCAAAGAGTGATAACTTGGTCTCCTCCTTGCCTATTCTGATGCCTTCAATTTCTTTATCTTCTCTAATTGCTACTGCTAGTGTTTCTAGTACAATGTCAAATAGTAGAGGTGATAATGGGCATCCTTGTTTCACTCCTGATCTTATTGGGAATGCATCTAGTTTATCCCCATTGCAGATGATATTAGCTGTTGGTTTTAGATATATACTGTTTATTATTTTTAGGAATGACCCTTCTATTCCTATGCTTTCTAGTGTTTTTAATAGGAATGGGTGTTGTATTTTATCAAAGGCTTTTTCTGCATCTATTGAGATAATCATGTGGTTCTTGCTAGTTTGCTTGTTGATGTGGTCAATTATGTGGATGGTTTTCCTAATGTTGAACCAGCCCTGCATCCCTGGTATGAATCCTACTTGATCATGGTGAATGATCCTTCTGATCACTTGCTGGAGTCTTTTTGCTAGTATCCTATTTAAAATTTTTGCATCTATATTCATTAGGGAGATTGGTCTATAGTTTTCTTTCTCTGTTTTTGACCTGCCTGGTTTTGGAATCAGTACCATGTTTGTGTCGTAAAAGGAGTTTGGTAGAACTCCCTCTTTGCTTATTATGTCAAATAGTTTGTATAGTATTGGGGTTAACTGTTCTCTGAATGTTTGATAGAATTCACAGGTGAATCCATCAGGCCCTGGGGATTTTTTCTTAGGAAGTTCTTTGATGGCTTGATGGATTTCAATTTCTGATATGGGATTATTTAAGAATTCTATTTCCTCTTCTGTTAGTCTAGGCAGTTTGTATTTTTGTATATATTCATCCATTTCTCCTAAATTGGTGTATTTATTGCCATATAATTGGGCAAAGTAATTTCTAATGATTGCCTTAATTTCCTCCTCATTGGAGGTGCTGTCCCCCTTTTCATCTTTAATGCTGTGAATTTGCTTTTCTTCCTTCCTTTTTTTAATTAGATTGACCAGTACTTTGTCTATTTTGTTTGTTTTTTCAAAGTACCAGCTCACAAGTAAATTCTAACAAACCTTTAAGGAATGATTAATTCCAATAGTACATAAACTACTTAGGAAAATAGGCAAAAGAGTTTTACCAATACCTTTCATAACATAAATATGCTACTGATGTCTAAACCAGGAGGAGCAAAAACAGACAAAGAAAACTATAGATCAATTTCTCCATTTAATATTGAAGGGAAAAAAATTAATACAATACCAGCAAGGAGACTACAGCAATCTAGCTCAAGGATTATCCTCCATAACCAAGTGATATTTATATCAGGAATGCCAGGCTGGTTAAATATTAGGGAAATTATCAGAAAATAAATAACAAAATCAGGAGGAATCATTCTCTCAATAGATGCAGAAAAAAGCTTCCATTCCTTTTTAAAAACTAGAGGACATAAGAATAAATGGAACTTTCCTTAAAATGATAAATAGTATCTATCTAAAACCATCAGCAAACATTATTTGTAATAGGGAAATCATCCCAATAAGATTGAGTAATGCAAATATACCCACTATCACCATTATTATTCAATTTCATACTAAAATTGCCAACAATAGCAATAAAAGAAGAAAAAGAAATTGAAAGAATTAGAATAGAGAAAGAGGAAACTAAACCATCAATCTTTGCAAATAATATAATAGTATACCTACAGAATCCTAGAGAATCAAATAAGAAGCTAGTCAAAATAATTAACAACTTAAAAAAAATTGAAGGATATACAATAAATCGACTTAAATCATCAGCATTTATAGATATTACCAGCAAGGTCCAGTAGCAAGAGATAGAAATTCCATTTAAGATAACCATAGATTATATAAAATATGTGGGAGTATACTTGCCAAGACAAACCCATAAGCCATATGAACACAATTACAAAACACTTCACACAAACAAAACAAATTAATCTAAACAATTGGAAAAATATTGATAGCTTATGAATAAAAAAAGCCAATACAATGAAAATGGCAATTCTATTTGATTTACTCTTTTAGTGCCATGCCAATCAAACTACAAAAAATTATTTTATAGAGCTAGCATAATGGAACAGCCAAATGGCAGAGTGGCTAGAATACCAGTTCTAAAGTCAGTAAGATGTGAATTAAAATATGGTCTCAGTCACTAACTGTGTGACCTTCAGCATTTCACTTAATTTTGTTTGCCTCAGTTTCTTCCTTTTTAAAATGAGCTGAGAAAGGAAATGACAAACTACTCCAGTCTCTGTGCCAAGAAAATCCCAAATGAGGTCATGACAGGTCAGAGGTAACTAAAAAAAAAAACAGAACATAAATAAAGAAAAAATATTCATCTGAAAGAAAAAAGGGTCAAGGATACCAAGGTAATTCATTTTTAAAAAATTTTAGATAAGTGGCCTATTCATTTCAAATCTCAAACTATATTATAAAATAGTATTCAAAACAATCTGGGACTGGCTAAGAAATAGAATGTGGGTCAGTAGAATAAATTAGGTACACATTTAATGAGAGTAAATGATCATAGTAACCTAGTGTTTTATAAACCCAAAGATCCATGCTTTTGTGACAATAACTCAATATTTGACAAAATCTGCTAGGAAAACTGTAACATAGTATGGCAGAATCTAGGTACAGACCAACATTTCATACTGTAGAGCAAAATATGGTTAAAATGGGTATATGGTTTATACATAAAGGGTCATACCATAAGGAAATTAGGGGAACACAGAAGTTAAACTGTCATATTTAGGGATAAGAAAAGAATTTATGACCAAACAAAAGATAAAGAGAATTATGACATGTAAAATGGATAATTTTGATTATATTAAATTTTAAAAGTTCTGCACAAATAAAACTAATGCAACCAAAATTACAAAGTAGGAAGCTGGGGGAAGGAATGGTTTACAGTAAGTTTCTCTGGTAAAGGCCTCATTTCTCAAATATATAGAGAACTGAGTCAAAACTTATAAGAATATGTCATTCCCAAATTGATAAATGGTCAAAAGATATGAACAGGCCATTTTCAGACAAATAAATCAAAGCTATATTATAATCACATGAAAAAGTGTTCTAAATAACTCTTGGTTACAGAAATGCAAATCATAATAACTCTGAGGTACCACCTCACACTTATCAGATTGGCTAATATGACAGAAAGGGGAAATGACAAGTTTGGAGGAGTTGTAAGAAAACTGGGACACTAAAGCACTGTTGGTGGAGTTGTGAATTGATCTAATCATTGTGGAAAACAATTTGGATCTATGCCCAAAAAGAGTTTTTGAAAAGAAAAAAAGACCTCCATGTACAAAAATATCTATATCAGCTTTTTTGTGGTGGAAAAAATTAGAGATTGAAGGGACACCCATCAATTGGGGAATGCTGATTAATTTGTGGTATATATGTAGGTATATGTAGTGTATAATTGTGATAGAATTTTATTATTACACTATGTCTTCGAATGAAGTACAGTCAGAGAAGTTTGGAGAGATATTATATTGTAATTTAATGTTTCTGTAAATATTTAAATATTCAAAATTGTAAATAAGAAACTTTTTAAAAGAACTAGTTAAGGAATTTGGTGGTTGTAGGAAAGGGCAGTCCTTAGCAAGCCATGGATTGCATCAGATGAGCTCTGAGTTTCCTCCCATTTAGGTGATTGCATGGTTTTATTAATTTGGTCTTCTTTGTACCCTTACTTCAAACCAGAGTAATACAAGTTGGATATTTGCTTTCCCCTGGATTTACTTTTCTGTGCCCTCTAGAAAACTGAATACAATTCAAGATCTCAATTTGGTAGACTTATGAAGGGGGGAAAGGAAAACAGAAAATGGAAACATGAAAGGAGAAAAATCTAAAGCAAGGTCAGAACTAGAACCCAGACATTGCATTCATGTTCATTTTACCACAATCCCATCTCTTATTTTCCAAGAATCTAAGATTTTGTTATGGAGGAAATTAGAACAATAAAAGTTCGTTACTTTACATTACTCAAGGGTGCTTTAAAGCTGAGCTAGTCTAAAATAAAATAAAAAGAAAAGCAATTAACTTCTATCAGATAGAAACAAATATAAACATCCTAAAAGATATTCTATAACAGGAGAAAAGATTTATTTATATAAATTGGAACTACATGGAATACAATGTAGACTGATTCAATTGAATTACCACCAGTTCAAAGTGGTGGCATTTCCTTTGTAAATTATTACAAAACCATAATCAAATGTTACTATAGACATTTACTCTTAAATTAGCAGTTTGGAATTTAGACTTGCGTACGCAAAAGAAATTATATTGTCATTGGTACTTAAGCTCTAATATCTACAGCCAAAAGCCTATTACAAAATGGTGTGTTTTCTAGGACAAATAGAAGAAAATGGAGTTGCAATCATAATAATAAAACTAAACAGAGCACTAAACTTCAATAAAAGATTATGGTTGGGTTTTTTTTTTCAGGCATCCAGAACCTTGAGAATTTTCCTTTGAAGTAGAGGAGACTAAAATTAGACCAGGTATAAGGCAAATTTTTAAGGCATTATTTTAGAATTCACAAGAGGGGACAGCTGGGTAGCTCAGTGGATTGAGAGCCAGGCCTAGAGATGGGAGGTCCAAGGTTCAAATCTGACCTCAGACACATCCCAGCTGTGTGACCCTGGACAAGTCACTTAATTCCCATTGCCTAGCCCTTAGCACTCTTCTGCCTTGGAACCAATACACAATACTGATTTCAAGATGGAAGGTAAGGGTTTAAAAAAAAAAAAGAATTCACAATAGCTTTATATGATGATGGATAAACTCCCTTTAATGTATGGTTGCTTCCCATTTTCCTTAATTTGATTAATCACTTTCATGACTCACATATTTCTTAGCCAAAATTTTGGCTCATAAAAGAAATTAAGAGTAAGAAAGTTTGGGGAGAAAGGGAGGTAGGAGGAAGTAAAGTCATGAAAAGTGAGACAGACAGAAATTAACTTCATTATGGAATTAGAGAGCATGTGGTAGTGAAGGGAAATTAGATCAGATGACTTCTCACAAGTCCTCAGGTAGTACTAATGGCCCACTATATTCTGATTAATATCATCAGTGAGCTTCCATGAGAGGAATCCATGAAATTAAAGGCACAAATGTTTAAGAGAGTAAGGTAGTTTCAGATACTGGTAATACTTCTGCATCTGGAGGCACTGATGGAGTGGACTCAGATCCTGAGTAAGGTTCTTCTTCAGTGATACAATCTTTGTCATCATTCCCCAAATGTCCTTGAGTTAATTTCCTGCCTTATGTAGGAATCACTAAGAAAGTGGCAAAATATAGGGGGGTGGTAACCCAAATACTCCCTTAGACCTCCCCTGAGGAAAAGTGAAGGTCACAAAAATACTGAATCAGATTGTTGTTAAAGTGAGACAGTATATCACTGATTTATACATTCAACAAGCATTAATTATGTATATAATTTGAGCAGAACAACATGATAGAGGCTGAAGAAACAAGTGTAGAAAAAGGCATATCATCCTTTGATATGATACACATCTAAGGAAATATCTGCCTTCACAGATCTTCTTATTCATTATACAGGTAAGATTTTATAACTGAAAAAAATGAAACAATTTTTCATGATTATTGCAAAACAAAGTAATATATAAAGGCAGAGGGTAAAGGTCATTACCATGTAGGGATGTCAAAGAAACCATCACATAGCAAGTAATATACAGGTTGATTTGTCAGTCAAAAATCACTTCTTTAGCAATTACTTTGCATCAGGTACAGTGAGTTTCCCAAAGTGTAATGACCTGCCTTATAATATCTCTACTCAAGAAACTTAAGTATTTGCCCATCATCTCTAGGATCAGATATAAAATATTCTGTTTCACATTCAAAGCCCTTCATAAACTGCTTATCTTTCCAGTCTCCTTACACACATATATTCTTCAGTCCAGGAATACTGAATTTCTTTTTGAACCTTGAACAAGGCACTCTATCTCCTTACTCTGGACATTTTCACTAGCTGTATCTGATGTATGGAATATTTTCCTCCTCATTTCCAACTCCTGGTTTGCCTGTATCTCTTCAAGACACAACTTTTACAGGAAGGCATTCTCAATCACTCTTTTTCTAAGATCTTCCCTTTGTTGATTATTTTAATTTTGTCCTATGTATAACTTGTTTGTAAATAATTGTTTACATGTTGTCACCAGCATTGGGTTGTGACTTTTTAAAAGGCCAGGGGTTTTTTTTGCTTTTTTTTGTATCTTCACCACTTAATACAGTGCCTAGAACAGGACTGGTGAAGCTATGGCACACACACCAAAAATGGCACAAAGAGCTCTATCTGTGGACACACCTGCAGTCTCCTGCCAGAGTTCATTACTCAGAAGCCAGAAGGACTCAGAGTGGAACTGTTCCCTTCTTGCTCTCCTTTCACCTGAAGACATTCTTCTCACTTCATCTTCACCTCTGCCCAGCAGCCCAATAGGAACACTTCCTTTCTCCCTTCTCTGGGGTTAGGTGCTGGAGGGCAGGGGATGGCTCACAAGCTGTATGAGGGTGAAGCAGGGGTGGTAGCCTCTTGAGTCTGTGGTGAAGGTAATTCCTGTGATGAGGTTGGAGAGGAGCTAGGTTTGAGGGCAGCACAGCTTACAACATGGCACATAGCTGGATGGGAGCAGACCTGGAGGGAAAAGGAGGGCTGGGGCCACTCTTCTCTCCTTTCTACATGCACCTCTCATCACCTGCCCTTCTGCCCAGCAGTCCAATGGGAGTTCTTCCTCCCTCCCCTATCTAAGGTAAGGAAGGTAATGTGGGGATGGGGATGGCACTCAGGCTCAGGGTGGTGGCAGGCATGGTACTCAGTCTAAGTCGGGGAGTGGGGGTGGGACCTGGCATTACATCTCTAAAATGTTCACAATCACTGCCCTAGAACATAGGAGACACTCATTAATGTTTATTGGAACTGGCTGACAAAAGAAAGTGTCTTATCTCAAGTCACTCACAGTTTAAAGGATAAACACTATGTAAATAACTATATTCAAATGAGCTAAGTACAGGATAAATTGAAAGTAACAACTAGATGGTAGGCATTAGAATTAAGGAGGATCAGGAAAGACTTCTTGTAAAATGTGGTTTCTTATTTAAGTAAGGGAAGACAGAAAGTGGATATAAGGAGCAAGAGTATTCCAGACATGAGGAATTTCTATTTAAAACTCCTAGAGATAGGAGATGAAGTATCTTGTTTGAGAAGTAGCAAACAGATCAGTGTTGACAGATTGCAGAATTTGTTTGGTTGAACATAAATGATTAGACATAGAACATAAAATATAAGAAGATGGATTAATATTAAATAGTCAGAGAGGAAAAGTGGGATGATCACCAACTATTAGTCTTCCATTGGTGTTCTTTGTGACATGATTTTTTGACCAATTACCAATCTAGTACATAATTACAAATGATAGGAAGGAAGCTAAAGGCAGAAACTACCATGATCATTCAGGCATGCTGTTTCAAAGATTCCTCCTCTGTTCTCTTTGTCTACTACATGGAATTTTCCCATTGTCTATCAGAAGATTTAAGGCTGCCAATAAGACTCACAAATTAGTAGTCACTTCCTCTCCAATATACTATGGTACACATCCCACATTGACTTATTATATAAAGGAATGCTTTCTCATGATTTGAGCTATCATACAATAAAATGGCTTTCTTTTGTTAGGGTGCACTTCTCAACAATGAGAATGTTCATCAGAAATGTTTTCATGGCCAATACTGGTGATTTCCTGGAAGGTTGGACAATATGACTTCTCAATTCCTTCTCTACAATAAGATTTTATGATGTTATCATTGCATGATTACAAGAAGTATCTGTTGGCTTCTTTCAAAAGAACAGGAATATCAAATATGAACCAGAACAACCAGACTTGGGTGATAGAATTTCTTCTTCTGGGTCTTTCTGATGATCCTCAGATTCAATTGCTATTTATTGTATTATTCTTAGGAGTGTTCTTGGGTACTGTGCTTGGAAGCTTACTCATTATCTACCTGGTTCTAACTGACTCACAATTCCATACACCCATGTACTTTTTTCTTTGCAACTTATCTCTGGCTGACATTGGTGTCACTATTACCACTGTACCACAAGCCTTAGTCCAAATGTTAAGTAGGAAGAAGACCATTTCCTTCTTGGGCTGTGGTGCCCAGATTTTCTTCTCCACTACTTTTGGAGCTACACAATGTTCACTATTAGCTATTATGTCCTATGACTGATACTTAGCAATCTGTGATCCCATGCATTATTCTCTCATCATGACAGGGAAGGTGTGTGGACAATTGGCTTTGGTGTGCTGGGTCAGTGGTATTGTTGCATCCTATGTTAACACTACATTTACATTATGTCTACCCTACCAAGGAGACAATAGGATTGCTCATTTCATTTGTGAGGCACCAGTTCCCTTGACTCTGGCATCTGGAAACACTCATAAAGCAGAGATGGCTCTTTTCTTTATTGGGGTATGTATTCTTCTTGCACCCATGTCCCTAATTCTAGTGTCCTATGGACTTATCATAGTGACTGTCATTAGGATGAAGACAATGTCAAAGAGACTCAAAGCATTCTCCACCTGTGGCTCCCATCTCCTTGTAGACATCCATTTTTATGGGATGCTCATTATTGGCTACATGATGCCCAAGTCCTCCAGGAAGCAATTCAAGTGGGTCGCTATATTCTCTGGTGTCATAAACCCTATGCTTAACCCTCTCATCTATAGTCTGAGGAATAAGGAAGTGAAGAGAGCATTCAGAAATACAGTCAGCAGGAAGTAACCCTCATCCTTGACACTGAACTACATTTGGCCTTATATAAACCTTAAAATTTCTTAGACCTATAAATGTTGGAAATTTCACCATTGGGAATTTCATACTTGAAAAATTTCCTATTGATAGTGGGAACTCTATTGGAATGTGAACCCCATTGGCATGGGAGGTTCCTCCTCCTCCCTTCTTAAGATTACTTTAGGACAGAAACCTTTTGCTGAACAATGGAAAGGGCTTTGACCTATGCTTAAGCATAGAACAGGAAGATTTTTGAGTCATGATCGATTTTAGAAGTGATACAATAGAGATACTTGGAATGACAGAACCAGGTCTTGGAAAATACAATTTCCACCCCACTCAGTCCTAACAGAATTTAGGAAGGGCTGCAGCAAAGGATCAAGATTTAATTATTTGAGAATATGACCTTCAACAGACATGTGCAAAGCCACAGACCTCTGGGCAGTCCTGGGTTAAGCTAGAGCCACCATTGGCACAGGGAAGACATGGACAGTGATTGGTAGATGTGAGGACTGAGGGGAGGGAACTTGGATGGTTTCCTTAAAGATAGAGGGGTCTGAGGACTAGGAGGAGGGTTGGTTGGAGAGGTTTTTGGTCTGAGAGGTGGTGCTTTGAGAGTTGGCTCTGAAGGAAGCTGGAGGTGGAGGCCCCTGAGACTGTTTCTCCATTTTGGTCACGTGAGTAATAGGGACTGATCTCCTTTCTTTCCCCAGCTATCTAAGGGCTTCGGCCTTTTGGCCCAGCCTAAACAGAAGGGGTATTTAAGCCCTATTCCCTTCTCTCCCCTTTCTCTCTCCCTCTATCTCTCTATCTCTAATAACTTTCTTCATCCTGTTTGTAATTAAACTCCATAAAAGGTTGACTGCTGACTTCAGTTTTCATTTAGGAATTACATAGCTGAATTCCTTGGCGACCTTAAATTAATATATATCAGTCTTTTAAAGTGATTTCCTTGTCACACTTATCTGTAACCCCCTACATGTGTCATTTATCCCCTTAGCAGAAAATTATGTCTACTATTGCTGGTATTGTGTAATATATGAAAATATTGTCTTTTTTATTTCACATATCTCTATTTGTACACATAGATATGTGTGTACATATATTTATATTATATATTATCATATATCCCTACCATGACTCAATTACTAAAAGAAATTTAAGATGATGCATCAATCTGTCCATAGATGTGAGTGGTTTTGCTAATGTGAAAAACTCAGGAAAGAGTATTATCAATGTGGAGTTTTCTTTTTTTATACAATACAGATATTTTATTTTATGAATTACATGTAATAATGAATTTCCACATACATTTTTTGAGGTTATATGATCCAAATTATCTACTTCCTTCCCATTCCCACCCTTTTCCAGAGCTGCCAATCAATTTATTCTGGGTTATACATGAATGATCATTCAAAATTATAAGAGAATAATCATATAAAGCTAAAACCACCAAGTAAAAAAACAAATAAACAAAAAATAGTAATGCCTTGATATGTATTCTGAATCCAACAATTCTTTCTCCTGAGATGGATAGCATTCTTTGTCTTAAGTCACTCAAAATTTTCCTGGATCATTGTGTTGCTGAAGAGTAGCTAAATCTTTTCACAAATGATCATTCCACAATATTGCTGTTACTTTGTATAATGGTCTTCTGATTCTGCTCACTTCATTCTGCATGACTTCATGTAGGTCTTCCCAGATCATTCTGAAATCATCCTGTTCATCATTTCTTACAACAGAATAGTATTCAGTCACCAAATATATACCAAAATTGTTCAGCAATTCTTGCAATGTGGATTTTTCAAAGTCCCTAGAAGTGCTACACTGGACGTGAAGAACAGAATCATCTATGGCATGAGGACTCATGGCAATAAAGAAAGGCAATCAAGCCACTGTATATTGAATCGAGAGGAACATAAAAAGTTAACCTAACCATTTAGATATATGCATACCTCTATCATTTTGTATATTTAGAGAAATATAATTAAGGAAATTCACTTTAGCAATGAAGATTACAAAGAAATTAAAATCAACAGCTTCTATCCAGGCAATGGATGAAGAGCAAATGTAACAGAGAAAGATCAAGGAACACCAAGAAAAAACACAGAAACTCTGTAGTATTAGACACAGGCTTTGGAAGAACTCAAAATACAATTCAAAACACAAGCTGAGGACAACTGAGAAAGGAACTTAAAAGCAAGATAAGTCATCTGCAAACAGAAAATAGTGTATTGAGAAAGCCAAAATTAATCATCTTGAAAATGAGGCAAAGGAGATGAAAGATGACTTCCAAAGAAAATCAGACCAGAAAGAAAAGGATGACCAAAAATCCAGGGATAAAATTCAGTCTTTAAAAACCAGAATACAACAATTAGAAGCAAGTGGCTTCACAAATAAGCAGGAAACTATAAAACAAAATCAAAAGAATGAAAAAATTGAGGAAAATATGAAACACCTCATTCACAAAACAGAAGATTTAGAAAATCGTTCCAGGAGAGACAACTTAAGAATCATTGGTCCACCAGAAGACCATAACAAAAGAAAAATCTAGTCATCATACTAAAAGAAATTATCCAAGAAAATTGCCCCAACTTTCTAGAACAAGTGGGGAAAGTGGAGATTGAAAGAATCCACAGATCACCTCCTGTACTTAATCCCCAACTGACAACATCCAGGATTGTTATAGCCAAATTCAAGAACTACAAGACCAAGGAAAAAAAATATTATAAGCTGCTGAGAAGAAGTCATTCAGATACCATGGGCCTACAGTGAGGATAACAAAGGATCTGGCTGCATTTACACTGAAGCACTGAAAGGCATGGAATATGATATTATGGAAAGCAAGGGAACTAGGTTTACAACCAAGAATCAACTACCCAGCAAAACTGACTATATTCTTACAGGGGAAAGTATAGACATTTAACAAAATAGAAGGCTTCCAAGCATTTGTAAAGAAAAGACCAGACCTGCACAGAAAATTTGATGTCCAAGCACAGAACTCAAGAGAATCATCAAAAGGTAATTAAGAAAGGGAGGGGGGAACCAAACCAAACCCCAAAAAAAATTTTTTAAGGGACCCAATAAATTAAAATGTTATGTATCCCTACAAGAAAAAAGGATATTGGTAACTCTTAAAAATTGTTATCATGACCTGGGTAGCTAGAAGAATTGTTCTTACAGGGAACAGTGAAAAACTGTATAGGATGAAATGCCAAGAAATAAATATGTATATAGATACATGTATGCACCTATATGTATATACATGCACAACTAGGTTTTTTTAAAAGAGGTTAATACTAAGAAATGGGAAAAGAAACAAAATGGGGTAAGTTTGAATGTGACAAAGAAGCTCATGGTGGGAAGGGGGAAGAATATCAAAACGCTGGAAGGGTAAAGAGATTGGAGATAGGAAATATTTGAGTCTTACATGTATTTAAATTGACACAAAGAGGGAAGAACAATTAAATACATTTGGGCAGAGAATTGATTTGCAACCTATAAGGAAGTAGAAGGGTAAAAAATGGACTGGGGGGGGTAGCAATACAAGGGAGGGAGAAAGGGAGGGTAGTTTTAAAAGCCTGTAAAGAAATTAAAAGGGGAATAAGAAGGGAGGGTGGTAGAAAAGGAAGTAAAATAAGGGTGGAAATTAATGGGACTTCTTAAAAACAAAACACTGATGTAGAAGGAAATAGTGAAAGAAGAAAGGGCAGGAGCCAAATTTATTGGACATCAACTGAGAAAAAGAAGACAGGAGTCTCAATCATGATATCTGACAAAGTCAAAGTAAAAATAGATCTAGTCAAAAGAGATAGGGAAGGCAATTACATTCTGATAAAAGGCAGTATAGACAATGAGGAAATATCAGTACTAAACAGGTATGCACCAAATGGCATAGCATCCAAATTTCTAAAGGAGAAACTAGTGGAACTCAATAGTGAAATAGATAGAAAAAATATACTAATGGGAGATCTGAACCTTCCTCTATCAGAAGTAGATAAATCAAACCAAAAATAAATATGAAAGAGGTAAGAGAAGTGAATGAAATCTTAGACAAATTAGAGTTAGTAGATATGTGGAGAAAAATAAATAGGGACAAAAAGGAATACACCTTCTCAGCACCACATGGCACATTCACAAAGATTGACCATACTAGGGCATAAAAACATTGCAAACAAGTGCAAAAGAGAAGAAATAATAAATGCAAACTTCTCAGATCACAATGCAATGAAAATAATAATTAGTTAGGGTACATGGAGAGGCAAATCAAAAATTAATTGGAAATTAAATAATATGATTCAACAAAATCAGTTAGTTAGAGAACAAATCATAGAAACAATTAAAAATTTCATTGAAGGAAATGACAATGATGAGATAGCTTTTCAAAATCTATGAGATACAGCCAAAGCAGTACTCAGGGGAAAATTTATATCCTTAAGTTCACCTATTTTTATCTATTTCAATTTTTATTATCTAAACTACTTCCCTTATTCAGAGTACTTCATTCTTTTCTCTTCTTATTCATGAGACAAATCCTTGACTCATCAGATAAAGGAGAGTAATGTGATCTCACGACCAAAAGCTTAATAGCTTGAAGACACTGCTGGATACATAGGTCATGAGACAGTTAATCAGGCAGGGCCCTATTAAAAGGCCCACTATTACTAATATGGGTAGTCCTGCCAGGGCCATGATCAGGGTGGTCAGTTACAGAGACCAAGAGAAAAGACTAGAATAGCAGTTGGTGGGCTGAGTATCAGTTGTATCAGTTCATTCCCTCTCTTGTATCCTTAACAGCCCCAGAATGGGTTGGCATAAAAACAGTAGGATTCTCCCAATGCCACACAGAGTTCACCCTGCTTAAAGAAAAGGAGGTCCAGTCCCCGCCTATTTTGGAGAACCATTTCTGCCAACAAGGACAATGATTTTTCCAAGAAATTAACAGAGATTTCCAATTCACTGAGGTCCAAATCAATCTGGTAAGAGAGGGACTGGAAATTTTGGCTTCCCTGAACCAGGGCTGCAGTGCTTAAAGCCTCAGTTCCTCCTATACCCAGCCCTACCAAAATTGGGATGAGAATTGGCACTCTACAACACTGGACAAGGCCTGTCTGGTGTTCACCAGTCTGCATCCCTTCAAAATGTTCTCTACCTCCCTCCCCTGAATAATAGTAAACCTGGGAAAGGATATGAACCAGATTCCATATGTTAGATTTATGGTTTGGACTTACTATTAAAAATTGGTGGTCACCAGAAATTTAATTTCTAAATCCCAAAATGAATTACTAAAATAGAATGGATTTATGATAGCTTATTTACAATAGAAGGAAGATATTAAGGAAGAGATAAAAGGAGAGAGAGAGAGAGAGAGAGAGAGAGAGAGAGAGAGAGAAAGAGAGAGAGAGAGAGAGAGAGAGAGAGAGAGAGAGAGAGAGAGAGAGAGAGAGAGAGAGAGAGAGAGAGAGAGAGAGAGAGAGAAAGCTCTTGCTTCCTCTGAGCCAGGAAAGGAGTCTCAAGACAATGAGCCTTTCTCAGAGGTTCACACCTCCAGAAAGGCAAAGAAACTAAGTCAGCCTTTCACTCACCACTGTGACCATCTAAAAGGAAAACAATCTGAGATCTCCTCCATGAGCTCCTCCAGGGGTCCAGTTCCACAGCCAAGTGTCTTCACTCCAAGTCTGAGTGTCTGCCTTCCAGTCTCTCCTCCAAGTGACTCTTCTTTATTCTTGATTCCTATTGAATCCTTGTGTGCCTGTTTCCTCTATTTAAAGATCTTTTTCTCTTGTGTCACCTCCCCTAAAGTTTATGTCTACCAATCAAAGCAGATGCTCCTCTCCAGGACTGCCCTCTCAATGTATTAAATGGGTGTTCACACCTTTTTGTAGCTAGTTAACACTTTTTTTAGTTAAAATGAGTAGATCTACTTTAAATACTGAGTTAACACTTTGGGGATTAAAATCTAAAAATAAATAGAGGATTACAATTTAATCATCACAATAAAGGAAGAGCTAATTACCTTCATTGTTACAAGCAGTGGAGAGCTAAATCCAACATTCACACATATTATGGGGTTACCTGCAGCATCCTTTTTTCTTAAGGTATGAGGGGATAGACAACGTGTGAGGCAAATCATGTACCAGGAGGGGCTTTCCAGTACCAAATCTCCTAGGGGTCAGAGGTAGGTGCAGTGACAATGCTGACATAGTGAAATTCACCAGGCACATTGCAGGAAGTCAGCCCTGCCAATAGACAACGAGCATATAAATGAACTTTAACCAACCCCAATTTCCCATTTATGCTGCTGAACAGGAACCCTTAAGAGCCTGCAGGATCCCTCCAGCCTGTGACAAGGAAATCACTTTTAAAAGACTGATATATATTAATTTAAGGTCGCCAAGGAATTCAGCTATGTAATTCCTAAATGAAAACTCAAGTCAGCCATCAACCTTTTATAGAGTTTAATTACAGACAGGAGGAAGAAAGGAATTAGAGAGAGAGAGAGAGAGAGAGAGAGAGAGAGAGAGAGAGAGAGAGAGAGAGAGAGAGAGAGAAAGGGGAGAGAAGGGAATAGGGCTTAAATACCCCTTCTGTTTAGGCTGGGCCAAAAGGCCCAAGCCCTTAGATAGCTGGGGCAAAGAAAAGAGATCAGTCCCTATTACTCACATGACCAAAATGGAGAAACAGTCTCAGGGGCCCCCACCTTCAGCTTCCTTCAGAGCAAGCTTCTCAGAGCACCTCTCCAAACACCCAGAGCCAAAACTCTCCAACCACCCCCTCAGTCCTCAGACCCCCTATCTTTAAGGAAACCATCCAAGTTCCCTCCCCTCAGTTCTCACATCTACCAATCACTGTCCATCAATTTCCCTGTGCCAATGGTGGCTCTAGCTTAACCCTGGACCGCCCAGAGGTCTGTGGCTTTGCACATGTCTGTTGGAGGTCATATTCTCAAATAATTAAATTTTGATCTATGCTGCAGCCCTTCCTAAATCCTGTTAGGACTGAGTGGGGTGGAAATTGTATTTTCCAAGACCTGGTTCTGTCATTCCAAGTATCTCTATTGTATCAATTCTAAAATCAATCATGACTCAAAGAAATTCCTGTTCTGTGCTTAAGCATAGGTCAAAGCCCTTTCCATTGTTCAGCAAAAGGTTTCTGTCCTAAAGTAATCTTAAGAAGGGAGGAGAAGGAACCTCCCATGCCAATGGGGTTCACATTCCAATACACTATCAGTAAGAAATTTTCCAAGTATGAAATTTCCCAATGGTGAAATTTCCAACATTTATAAGTCTAAGAAATTTTAAGGTTTACAAGCCCATTCCTAGGAGGATTCATTGTCCCCTCTCAATTCCCCCTTTATCTGTAACAGAATCAAACCTTTGACTTGGTGTCTGGTAAGGGTATATAGTGGGAGCAAAGGAATTTTCCTGCTTATTGTTTGCCTGAAAAACTTCTACACTATGGAGGTACAATGTCCCATGATGTCCCTGGAGTACAATGTCCCATGCCACCCCCCTCCAAATGTCTAAGGGAACATGGGTGATGATTTCAGTCTTCTCTAGCTTCTTCATAGCTGATAAGGGGCATAGAATCCCTGAGAGGAGGAGGGAAGGACTGTGGGTACAGGGTCTTCAGGGTCATGTCTGTAGTGAGTGCTTAGGTCCTGAAGGCTTGGAGACCTCCCTTGACTGGCAGATAGCTCAGAAAAGGGAGCATCAGGCCCTAAAGCAGAAGTATAGAAAGCAGGACTAGGACAAAAACAAGAACACCAGATAGAAACAGAGAAAATTATACAATAGAAATTGATATTAAACATTAATATTTGGGTATTTTACCCAGCAGACTTCATCTCCAGAAATCATCCTCTGTCAGGAATTGATCCTTTCTAGGAAATGTGATTCCTAAGTTGTTTGCAGAGTTGGCATGTGACATTTCTGTTAAACAATATCATTTATAGAGCAGCTATAACCACCTGAATAACAATATTTCAAAGATTAATTTCTTTACACTAGATCCTGAAGGAAATCTGGAAAGCTTTGTTATTTCTGAACTTAAGATCTAAACTTCAGTTTGGGTATCAATAACTCTATCTAGTCCTCAAGGTATATTAACAATTTGATTATTTTAATTATTAACCTAATAGGTTATTTGGGGAAATGGAAACTATTTTACAACTTGCATTATGTGCTGTTTATGGGAATTTGTCACAAAAGAGAAGGCAGATAGGGAAGACATTTACTCATGTCCCAAGGGACACATAGTGATGGGGCTTCATTTACAAGCCAAGGCTGCCACTGGCTCATGCTATCCTTATGTCACTCAAGGATTAGCAGCCTAGATGGTCATAAAAGGCCCAATACAGGTTGAGCCCTGAATTGCCTCTCTAACAGGATGTTTCTCTGTCATTTTTATACTAAGTCACCATGGGCATAGATCCCAGAAGCCGCCTTCTCTTTCCTTAAAAGACAAGTTTTATCCACTACAGCTTAGAGAAAGTCTACTCATCAACAGTCCAGAAACAAATTTCCTTACCCTCAAACAAGTCTTTCACATCCCTACAAGGCTGATCACTGAGTTATTCTTACATATTCTGGCAATATTTAACATATCACATGTTAGTCACAAAACCTGAAATAAGGAACTTGAGTACTGAATTGAGTAGCTCCATAGTCATATAAATCAGGCCTATATCATCCCCTGGACCTAGGTCATCTGAAAGAATGGGACAAAGCCATACATGAATCACTTCAGGGCAACTGTCTAGAGAAATTCCAGAATCATTTGTGATTTTCCAACAACACATACATTAATTTTAGAAATTGTCCCTAGGTCAAGGATCCAATTATAAGAATAGAACATCCATCTATTCTCTTTCACCTCCCTGTCTGTTCTCTTTCACCTCCCCCTCTCTTCCTTTCTCCCTCTCTCTTTTCCCCTAGAAAGCCTCTGTTTAAAAAGAACACAACTTCGGACTTCCGGTTAAGATGGCGGCTTAGAGAAAGCTGAAGTTCAGATCTCCGGAAAACCCTTCCCGACCGATCTCAAACTAGAAGCTCCTAAGGCGCCGAAATTCAAAACGATCAACAGCACAGACCCTGGGAACCCTCCTCCTGGACCTGGACCCGGCTCAAAAGGTACGGCTCCCCTTAAAAGCCAGAACCCGAGATCCCTCGGACCTCAGGGGTAGGAGCGCAGAGTCCAAGGCTCCCGGAAGCGG
This sequence comes from Monodelphis domestica, assembly GCF_027887165.1. Taxonomy (NCBI): domain Eukaryota; kingdom Metazoa; phylum Chordata; class Mammalia; order Didelphimorphia; family Didelphidae; genus Monodelphis; species Monodelphis domestica. Next base: position 432,104,602 of record NC_077227.1, read on the forward strand.
CAGCCGCGCCGGGCTCAGAGAGCAGGGTCTGAGGAACAACAACCCTCAGGGTCTTCTACCCAAGTCCCAGTCCCGGTGAAAGTTACTGCCTGGGGCTTCGGCTGCAAAGAGCCGGTCGGTCAAAGAGCCGGTAGGTCCGGGTGAAAGTTACTGCCTGGGGCCTCCGCTGCAGAGAGCTGGTCAAAACAACAGCAACCCTCAGGGCGGGCAAGACAGCCTCACGGGCTGGATCCTGCTATCCAAGTCTCAGTGAAAGTCTGTGCTCTCCGAGCTTGGGGAAGCGGCAGCCCATCCCCCCGCAGGCCGACGAAACAGCCTCATGGCCAGGGATTCTGAAGGCAACTTCCGGAAATCGAGCCAGGGGAAGAGTGTGGCCTCGTGGTCCGACCCTTCCATTCCAGTTCCAGTGAGGCACATTCAGTTTAACCCAGGGAACGCTCATAGAACCAACATCTGCCCAGGACTAAAGCCTCTGATCACCAGACAAAGACAAGAAAAGCCAATCCTCCACGTTCAGAGATGACAAATTCCACAGAAGCACAGAAGCCCCAAAATACCAAGAAAAATAAGAAGAAAGGGGCGACTCTGGACACATTCTATGGAGCCAAAATACAAAATACAGAGCAGATAGAAGAAGATATACAAGAAAATTCTCCAAAATCTTCCAAAGGAAATAGAAACTCTCCACAAACCCATGAAGAATTTGAATCAGAAAGGACCAAAAAGATGGAAGCCCTCTGGGAGGAAAAGTGGGAAATGATGCAAAAGAAATTCACGCATCTACAAAACCAGTTTGACCAAACTGTAAAAGAAAACCAGGCTTTAAAGCAAGAACTAATAAAGCAAAGCCAAAACACCAAGAAATTAGAAGAGAACATAAAATATCTCACCGACAAGGTGATAGATCTGGAAAACAGGGGGAGAAGAGAAAATTTAAGAATAATTGGACTCCCAGAAAAGCCAGAAATAAACACCAAACTGGACATGGTGATACAAGATATAATCAAAGAAAATTGCCCAGAGATTCTAGAACAAGGGGGCAATACATCCACTGACAGAGCTCACAGAACACCTTCTACACTAAACCCCCAAAAGACAACTCCCAGGAATGTAATTGCCAAATTCCAAAGCTATCAAACAAAAGAAAAAATCCTACAGGAAGCCAGAAAAAGACAATTTAGATATAAAGGAATGCCAATCAGGGTCACACAAGACCTTGCAAGCTCTACGCTGAATGATCGTAAGGCATGGAACATGATCTTCAGAAAGGCAAGAGAGCTGGGTCTCCAACCAAGAATCAGCTACCCAGCAAAACTGACTATATACTTCCAAGGAAAAGTATGGGCATTCAACAAAATAGAAGACTTCCAACTTTTTGCAAAGAAAAGACCAGAGCTCTGTGGAAAGTTTGATACCGAAAATCAAAGAGCAAGGAATACCTGAAAAGGTAAATATTAAGGAAAGGGGAAAAATGTTATCTTCTTTTACTCAAACTCTCTTCTATAAGGACTACATTTATATCAACCTATGTATACTAATATGTGGGGAAAATGTAATGTATAAATAGGGGGTAAAGAAAGACCAAATAGAATAATGGTTCTCACACAAAGATTCACAGGGGAAGGGGAGGGGAAGAAAACTCCTATAAGAAGGAGAGGAAGAGAGGGGGGGGGGGTTACTTAAACCTCAATCTCAGGGAAATCAACTCTGAGAGGGAAAAACATCCAGATCCATTGGGATCTTGAATTCTATCTTACCCAACAAGGGTAAGGAGAAGGGAAAACCAAGGGGGGGAGGGGGAGAGGGAGAACAAAAAGGGAGGGAAAGAGAGGGGGGAGGGGGAGGGAACAAAAAGGGAGGGACTAAAAAGGGAAACATCAAGGGAGGGGACAAGGGGGACTGATTCAAAGTAAATCACTGGACTAAAAGGTAGAGCCGAAGAAGAAAAGGTTAGAATTAGGGAAGGCAATCAAAATGCCAGGGAGTCCACAAATGACAATCATAACTTTGAACGTGAATGGGATGAACTCACCCATAAAACGTAGACGAATAGCTGAATGGATTAGAATCCAAAACCCTACCATATGTTGTCTTCAAGAAACACACATGAGGCGGGTTGACACCCACAAGGTCAGAATTAAAGGATGGAGTAAGACCTTCTGGGCCTCAACTGATAGAAAGAAGGCAGGAGTGGTAATCATGATATCTGATAAAGCCAATGCAAAAATAGACCTGATCAAAAGGGATAGGGAAGGTAATTATATTTTGTTAAAAGGGACTCTAGACAATGAGGAAATATCATTAATCAACATGTATGCACCAAATAATATAGCACCCAAATTTCTAATGGAGAAACTAGGAGAATTGAAGGAAGAAATAGACAATAAAACCATACTAGTGGGAGACTTAAACCAACCATTATCAAATTTAGATAAATCAAATCAAAAAATAAATAAGAAACAGGTAAAAGAAGTGAATGAAATCTTAGAAAAATTAGAATTAATAGACATATGGAGAAAAGTAAATAGGGATAAAAAGGAATACACCTTCTTCTCAGCACCACATGGCACATTCACAAAAATTGACCATACATTAGGTCACAGAAACATAGCACACAAATGCAAAAAAGCAGAAATAATGAATGCAGCCTTCTCAGATCACAAGGCAATAAAAATAATGATTAGTAATGGTACATGGAAAACCAAATCTAAAACCAATTGGAAATTAAACAATATGATACTCCAAAACCGTTTAGCTAAAGAAGAAATCATAGAAACAATTAATAATTTCATCAAGGAAAATGACAATGGCGAAACATCCTTTCAAACCTTTTGGGATGCAGCCAAAGCGGTAATCAGAGGCAAATTCATATCCCTGAAAGCTCATATTAACAAACAAGGGAGAGCAGAGATCAATCAATTGGAAATGCAATTGAAAAAACTCGAAAGCGATCAAATTCAAAACCCCCAGCAGAAAACCAAATTAGAAATCCTAAAAATTAAGGGAGAAATTAATAAAATCGAAAGTGATAGAACTATTGATTTAATAAATAAGACAAGAAGCTGGTACTTTGAAAAAACAAACAAAATAGACAAAGTACTGGTCAATCTAATTAAAAAAAGGAAGGAAGAAAAGCAAATTCACAGCATTAAAGATGAAAAGGGGGACAGCACCTCCAATGAGGAGGAAATTAAGGCAATCATTAGAAATTACTTTGCCCAATTATATGGCAATAAATACACCAATTTAGGAGAAATGGATGAATATATACAAAAATACAAACTGCCTAGACTAACAGAAGAGGAAATAGAATTCTTAAATAATCCCATATCAGAAATTGAAATCCATCAAGCCATCAAAGAACTTCCTAAGAAAAAATCCCCAGGGCCTGATGGATTCACCTGTGAATTCTATCAAACATTCAGAGAACAGTTAACCCCAATACTATACAAACTATTTGACATAATAAGCAAAGAGGGAGTTCTACCAAACTCCTTTTACGACACAAACATGGTACTGATTCCAAAACCAGGCAGGTCAAAAACAGAGAAAGAAAACTATAGACCAATCTCCCTAATGAATATAGATGCAAAAATTTTAAATAGGATACTAGCAAAAAGACTCCAGCAAGTGATCAGAAGGATCATTCACCATGATCAAGTAGGATTCATACCAGGGATGCAGGGCTGGTTCAACATTAGGAAAACCATCCACATAATTGACCACATCAACAAGCAAACTAGCAAGAACCACATGATTATCTCAATAGATGCAGAAAAAGCCTTTGATAAAATACAACACCCATTCCTATTAAAAACACTAGAAAGCATAGGAATAGAAGGGTCATTCCTAAAAATAATAAACAGTATATATCTAAAACCAACAGCTAATATCATCTGCAATGGGGATAAACTAGATGCATTCCCAATAAGATCAGGAGTGAAACAAGGATGCCCATTATCACCTCTACTATTTGACATTGTACTAGAAACACTAGCAGTAGCAATTAGAGAAGATAAAGAAATTGAAGGCATCAGAATAGGCAAGGAGGAGACCAAGTTATCACTCTTTGCGGATGACATGATGGTCTACTTAAAGAATCCTAGAGATTCAACCAAAAAGCTAATTGAAATAATCAACAACTTTAGCAAAGTTGCAGGATACAAAATAAACCCACATAAATCATCAGCTTTTCTATATATCTCCAACACAGCTCAGCAGCAAGAACTAGAAAGAGAAATCCCATTCAAAATCACCTTAGACAAAATAAAATACCTAGGAATCTATCTCCCAAGACAAACACAGGAACTATATGAACACAACTACAAAACACTCGCCACACAACTAAAACTAGACTTGAACAATTGGAAAAACATTAACTGCTCATGGATAGGACGAGCCAATATAATAAAAATGACCATCCTACCCAAACTTATTTATCTATTTAGTGCCATACCCATTGAACTACCAAAATACTTCTTCACTGATTTAGAAAAAACCATAACAAAGTTCATTTGGAAGAACAAAAGATCAAGGATATCCAGGGAAATAATGAAAAAAAACACATATGATGGGGGCCTTGCAGTCCCAGACCTCAAACTATATTACAAAGCAGCAGTCATCAAAACAATTTGGTACTGGCTAAGAAACAGAAAGGAAGATCAGTGGAATAGACTGGGGGAAAACGACCTCAGCAAGACAGTATACGATAAACCCAAAGATCCCAGCTTTTGGGACAAAAATCCACTATTCGATAAAAACTGCTGGGAAAATTGGAAGACAGTGTGGGAGAGACTAGGAATAGATCAACACCTCACACCCTACACCAAGATAAATTCAAAATGGGTGAGTGACTTAAACATAAAGAAGGAAACCATAAGTAAATTGGGTAAACACAGAATAGTATACATGTCAGACCTTTGGGAGGGGAAAGGCTTTAAAACCAAGCAAGATATAGAAAGAATCACAAAATGTAAAATAAATAATTTTGACTACATCAAACTAAAAAGCTTTTGTACAAACAAAACCAATATAACTAAAATCAGAAGGGAAACAACAAATTGGGAAAAAATCTTCATAGAAACCTCTGACAAAGGTTTAATTACTCATATTTATAATGAGCTTAATCAATTGTACAAAAAATCAAGCCATTCTCCAATTGATAAATGGGCAAGGGAAATGGATAGGCAGTTCTCAGATAAAGAAATCAAAACTATTAACAAGCACATGAAGAAGTGTTCTACATCTCTTATAATCAGAGAGATGCAAATCAAAACAACTCTGAGGTATCACCTCACACCTAGCAGATTGGCTAACATAACAGCAAAGGAAAGTAATGAATGCTGGAGGGGATGTGGCAAAATAGGGACATTAATTCATTGCTGGTGGAGTTGTGAACTGATCCAACCATTCTGGAGGGCAATTTGGAACTATGCCCAAAGGGCGACAAAAGAATATCTACCCTTTGACCCAGCCATAGCACTGCTGGGTCTGTACCCCAAAGAGATAATGGACACAAAGACTTGTACAAAAATATTCATAGCTGCGCTCTTTGTGGTGGCCCAAAACTGGAAAACGAGGGGATGCCCATCAATTGGGGAATGGCTGAACAAACTGTGGTATATGTTGGTGATGGAATACTATTGTGCTCAAAGGAATAATAAAGTGGAGAAGTTCCATGGAGACTGGAACAACCTCCAGGAAGTGATGCAGAGCGAGAGGAGCAGAACCAGGAGAACATTGTACACAGAGACTAATACACTGTGGTATAATCGAACGTAATGGACTTCTCCATTAGGGGCGGTGTAATGTCCCTGAACAACTTTCAGGGATCCAGGAGAAAAAAAACACCATTCATAAGCAAAGGATAAACTATGGGAGTGGAAACACCGAGAAAAAGCAACTGCCTGAATACAGAGGTTGAGGGGACATGACAGAGGAGAGACTCTAAAGGAACACTCTAATGCAAATACTATCAACAAAGCAATGGGTTCAAATCAAGAAAACATCTAATGCCCAGTGGACTTACGCGTCGGCTATGGGGGGTGGGGGGGAGGAAAAGAAAATGATCTATGTCTTTAACGAATAATGCTTGGAAATGATCAAATAAAATATATTTTAAAAAAAATATAAAAAGAACAAAAAAAAAAAAAGAACACAACTTCCATTCACCTGTCACAAATCTGAATATTCAAGCTTTATGGGCATTCGATCAAAGTCCCTCTTTCTTCTGTATTGAAACACAACATACCTCTTCACTTTCTTTTACCATCATAAAAATAAATATACCATTTGGTATCCATGCAAGGGCTAATCAATAACTCCTTAGAATTGAGACACTGTACTTTTAGCATAGTGCTCATCAATTATAAGTTTTAGATAATTTTAGAAGCAAGTCACATAACAGTTATAAAATTCTAAACAAGCATTTTTCACATATATGCCATTTTTAACATCCTTCCTGCTCCTTGGCTACTGTTTGCAACATATATCTTTATACAGATCAAAATGTAATCAAAATGTCAACTAACATCTGAGAGTCTCTCAAGGTATATTCCCAAAGTTCATGTGAGGTAACTTATCAATTACATATCACTCAATTCATTTTATCATTCTAGACATGAAATGTTTGCATTAAGATTCCATAGCTTCAAACAAGCCATTTGGTCAGACTTGGTTGGCAACTTTTACTTGCTTGATCATCTACTTAAAACCTCTGAAGTATACAATTAAAATAGACTCATCTTTAAGTTTTATCACACAGTGGTTGTCAACTCTTTGAGATCCCTATTTTAGTCCCTAAGTATCAGTGTGGAACAATTATAAGCATTTCTTTCTCCTTCCTGTGTGCAAGGGAGGGGTTAATAGCTTATGAGCAATTTATCCTAAGGCTGCTTGGCTTGACTTAAGTTTTTATTACTTAACAACTTTGCCTCTTATCCCTCTTTAACAAATGGGCTTACTACAATTAAAAATTTTGAATGTATCAAACCCTTCATAATAATTTATTCTCAGTGGATTTTAGTTTGAACTCCACAACTTCCAAATAACTTTAAGTCCTTTAGCAATCTTTCAGTGTGTAAACAAACTGAAGCTCAAAGCATTTACCCTTACTCCTTTCAAACCTCTATCTAAAGCAGAACAGAAACTTCAGTTTAGTTTCATTTTACCTCAAAACATTGCTACATACTGTTAAATTTATATGGTTGAACTTAATAATTAATTGGTGGTTGCCAGGGTTTTAGTTACTAAATCCCAAAATGAATTACTAAAGTAGCATGGAACTTATGGTAGTTTATTTACAATAGGGTCTAAGATATTATGGAAGCCAGAAAAGGGAAGAGACGGAGAGAGAGAGCTCTGGCTTCCTCAGAAACAAGTAGAAATTTTAAGCCCCTAATCAGGGAAAGGAGTCTCAAGATGATGGGCCTCTCTCAGAGGTTCACACCTCCAGGCAGGGAAACTAAATCAATCTTTACACTCACCATGGTGACCATCTAAGAGGAAGACAGTCTGAGGTCTCCTCCAGGATGTAGTTCCACAGCCAAGTCTGAATGTCTGTCTTCCAGTCTCTCCTCCAAGTGACTCTTCTTCACTGCAAGCTTGAGAGACCAATCCTCCAGTCCAACTTCAAGTCAGAGTTCTTCAATCTATCTTCTGGCCTCTATGGTCTTCTATTTAAAGATCATTTTCTCTTGGGTCACCTCCCCTAAATTTCAAATCTACCAATCACAGCAGATGCTCCTCTCCAGGACTGCCCACTCTTTCACATGTGGGTCACAGATCTCCCACTCAATGCATGAAATGGGTCTTCACACCTTTTTTTGCTTAGATTATAACTTTTTGGTTATATCACACCTTTAGAAGTTAGTTCACAGCTTTAGTAGTTAGTTCGCACCTTTTTGTAGTTAAAATGGGTAGATCTACTTCAAATATTGAGTTAATACTTTTGGGGGATTTAAATCTAAAAATAGATATGGGATTACAATTTAATCTTCACAATAAAGGAAGAGCTAAGTAGCTTCATTGTTACAATCAGGAGATAGTCAAATCCAATCTTCACAATATCTGATTAAATTCCATCAACATTATTCCAATTTATAATTTGATTTCACACTAGAATTCATAATATCAACTAATATCTCTATCCATTACTCTTATTTCTTCTGACTTCTCCTCTTTACTATTATTGTAAATAGAAGAAAGGTACTATACTGACTTGCACTTAATTCTCATGACAAGCCCTTTTTGATTTCAGACCTGGTCAAATTTTTCTTGTTAAGGACATACAATTTGCATATCATATACCCATAACCTATTTAAGTAGAAAATGTAATTCTCTTTATAGTACAAATGCATACATATTTTGTATTCACTCATCATTACTTTCTAGCAGTTTCTGTCTGAATACATGTTCCTCTCTAGATCACAAATTCCTTCTTATACCTTGTGCACATTTTAAAAAACAATTCCCTTAGTCAAAGACAACATGGTTTAGAAATTCCCTCTTTTTCAAAATACCAAATTCTAAGTGCTTGTATTATTAAATCTCATGCACAGATTAACCACTTTAAAAACTTCTTTTGTGTAATAGGATTAATTGTTGCCATTCTGACAGCACATATATTAAAATAACAACTGATATGAAAAATCCCAAGTTTAAATTCTAGAATAAGTTCTTCTCAACAACATAACTTTTCTCTGAATGATTTTTACATCTATAAAGTAGCCAGTACAACTACTGTCTTTATAGAATAAAACATTTCCCTTCTGTGTAAGGCTGGTTATTAATTACATTTAGACAATTCTGAAATTCACTGAAACTATTATGCATTGCAAGGTCTAACAAAACAAACTTCTAACCATGAGTTTTTGTGCTCAAAAAAATCTGAATAACATTTTGCATTTAACTGACAGTTACCACAATAAATGAAATTGTATTTGTACCATATCAAAATCATTAGCAGTCCTCCAAAGTTGTATACATTAACGCTTAAAATTAATCTTAAGTGAAAAGTTCCTCTAACTGTGAAGTAAAAATCTCCCTTTTCTGCACTGAATTCTTCTCTTTTTCATTCATTTGGGGGGCCCATCCAAAGGAAGAAAGGGGGAAAAGTCATTGAACAGATATTTGCTTTTGTCCTCTGCTAAGGATTTTTGACTGTGGGAAGTTCAATCTTCCAACTCCCCCATTCTTCTTTCTGTGAGTGTCCAATTTAAGAATACATACAGATAAGACTGTGACAAAGACAATGACTAACAGAAACATACAAGGTTGTGACAAGCATGCCTTGAAAGGAAAAAAATCAGTGTTTTAGAATACATTCTTAAAAATAAATATTTGCAGTGAAAAAATTCATTAAAACAGTTTCACCATACTGCTCCTTTAACTGAGAAAGCTGTACTGAGCTAAGATACTGCGATTAGCCATCTGATTGGTTGAACTGACTTTCTTGTTCCCTAACTTTTCCTACGCCATAAATGTTGATCTATCTAAACTGCCTCTCTTTTTGGCTGTGATTTCTAACAAAATGCTCTTGTAGTATCTGGACAAAACTACTATCTGCTCCCAATTGGGGTTTGGAGGTGAGCTGTTCATAAGGCTGACTGGGTTTCTCAAGGAAAGAACTTTTAGAATCCCTCCTATTCAGATTCTCTCTCCTGCTTGGAAGCTTGCTGCTGGAGCAGGCATATCCTCTCCTTCATAGGCCTGCCCTGTTGGAGTTTGGGAGGTTTGGAATGTAGGTGGAGGGAGTGGGAAACAGCCACCACAAAAGAAATTCCCCTTCGTGAAAGTGCATTTTAACTCTTTTTGCCTCTTCCTTTGTTTGGTCTAGCCACACAAAAAGAACAATGACTCAACAGACACCTATAGGACACACTCTTTCACACATTCATACACCTTTAAACCCAATGGTTCCTCCAGAAGTCACTGAAAGACATCACTTTAGTGACCTGGATATGGGACTAAAGTCATGTCCAGCAACCCAATAGCCTCTACTGAATACAGATTTCGAGAAAAGATCAGAACTTCAGAGCCAAACAGTACACCAGGGCAAAACAGAACTCTAGTGCCTAAACAGAATTTCAAGATAGAACCCTCAAGCAAAGAGACTCCTAGGGTAAAACAGGCTGTGACAAGGAAATCACTTTTAAAAGACTGATATATATTAATTTAAGGTCGCCAAGGAATTCAGCTATGTAATTCCTAAATGAAAACTCAAGTCAGCTGTCACCCTTTATGGAGTTTAATTACAAACAGGATGAAGAAAGGTATTAGAGATAGAGTTAGAGAGGGAGAGAGAAAGGGGAGAGAAGGGAATAGGGCTTAAATACCCCTTCTGTTTAGGCTGGGCCAAAAGGCCCAAGCCCTTAGATAGCTGGGGCAAAGAAAGGAGATCAGTCCCTATTACTCACGTGACCAAAATGGAGAAAGAGTCTCAGGGGCCTCCACCTCCAGCTTCCTCCAGAGCAAGCTTCCCAGAACACAACCTCTCCAACCAACCCCCCCCCCAGTCCTCAGACCCCTCTCCCTTTAAGGAAACCATCCAAGTTCCCTCCCCTCAGTTCTCACATCTACCAATCACTGTCCATGTCTTCCCTGTGCCAATGGTGGCTCTAGCTTAACCCTGGACCGCCCAGAGGTCTGTGGCTTTGCACATGTCTGTTGAAGGTAATATTCTCAATAATTAAATCTTGATCCTTTGCTGCAGCCCTTCCTAAATCGTGTTACCCTGAATAGGGTAGAGATTGGAATAATTAAATTTTAATCTATGCTGCAGCCCTTCCTAAATCCTGTTAGGACTGAGTAGGGTGGAGATTGTAATTTCCAAGACCTGGTTCTGTCATTCCAAGTATCTCTATTGTATCAATTCTAAAATCAATCATGACTCAAAGAAATTCCTGTTCTATGCTTAAGCATAGGTTAAAGCCCTTTCCATTGTTCAGCAAAAGGTTTCTGTCCTAAAGTAATGTTAAGAAGGGAGGAGGAGGAGCCTCCCATGCCAATGGGGTTCACATTCCAATAGAGTTCCCACTATCAATAGGGAATTTTTCAAGTATGAAATTTCCCAATGGTGAAATTTCCAACATTTATAAGTCTAAGAAATTTTAAGGTTTACAAGGCCCTGGGGCAAAACAAAACAGGACTCTAGAGAAATAGAACTAACTTACAACAACAGAGCAGATGGTTCCAAAAACAGATTAAATTTTGTCTGAGATGTCAAACACCAGAACAAGGGACAGGTTCTGGAGAAGGCACCATTTGCTTCCTCAGATTTCTGACCTCTCATCCACATATGCACACACACATGTACACATTCACAACAGTATCCCTCTTTGAAAGTCCTTACCTCCTGGTCCAGGGGATTGAGATCTCACTGGGGCTTCCATATGAAGTAGGGCCCTTCAAAAAGCAATCTGTACACCCAGAAATTGAATTATTGGAACTGTTATTTATTGATTAATAAGGAATCTACCAGTTAGGACAGACTTCCCTGGTGGAAGCTGCATTAGACTGACATTACAGGATATTTTACATAGGTTACAAGATACAAAGGTATTTCCTTTCACATTTGATGTTCTTATTTGAAAATCAACAAACCTTATCACTAACACAGGTATGTGTGGTCAGTTATGAGTGAACAATAACTCAGGTTACTCAGGGATTGGTTACTTTCACATCAACCTAATCACTTATCCCTAGTTATTTATGTGTTACCTTGCTTTCTATCCGGACCACTTTGATGTTCATTTGTTCCTTGACCTTCTTGATTCTCATCCTTAGTTTAAATAGATTCTAGCCTGCCACCTGTATAAGCTTCTTGACATCCCGTGGGGGGGGGGGGGGGGGGGGCTGGGTTAGTTTCCTAAAAATTACAGGAAGGGATTAATCTGCTTCATCAACTTCATTTTTATTATCTAACCTACTTCCCTTATTCAGACTACTTTGATCCTGTGTTCTATATTCAACATCTCTGCACTGGCTATGAGATGTTTTCCTGGTATTTTCTGCCATCCAGACAAGATATTTAGGACAGAGAAGGTGCAAAATGAAAGGGCTTACTGAAGGAGGGATTTGTTATTGGATGTTTCAAGGGAATTTGGATTCAAAATGTTTATTATATTTATTTTAATGTTATTTAATACAGTTATGCAGGACCAGCATGAGTTGCAATGGAAAAAATTGAGTTTAGATGGTAATATGGCAGTCTAAAGTTGTCCTTTCTAGGCTCCCAAAATTTATCTTTCTCAGAACAGAAATGACACTCCCCCCCAAAAAAAACCCCAACTCTACCATTTCTTTTACCACTTCTGCTGTTTATTAAAATTTCTCTAAACTTGCTCTTATTCTAGGGATGGATAGGCCATCTGAGCACCAAAATTGTGGCAAGATATAAGATGAAGGAACATTTTCTAAAACTCAGAAAGACAAAGATATCAGGGAAGGATAAATAGATGTTAAGAGTTAAAGGTTGGGAGCAGCTAGATGATTCAGTAGATCAAGAGGGAGGTCTAGAGATGGGAAGTCCTAGGTACTAATTTGTCCTCAGATACTTCCTAGCTGTATGACCCTGGGCAAGTCACTTAACTTCCAACACACATAGTGGTTCTAAGACAGAAGTTAATGGTTTAAAAAAGGAGTTAAAGATACAGTAATAATGATTATGAAGGGTCTTCTGGATGAACATGGCAGCAGTCTAGATACAAGACGCTTCCTCTCCTCAGCACCCACTGATATAGACTACCTCAAAAGACCAAAAAAAGAAAAAACAAATTAATAAAAACAAAGGGACTCTACAGTAGGGCACAGCATTGAGGGTACATGGGATTTGGGCATTTCCATACAATAAGGGAGTGAAAAAGCTCCCATCAAAATGCAAGCTGATCTACCCTCCCCAACCCCACCTTCAGAGCCAGAGTCAGAGCCAGTGCACCAGAATCAGTGAGTGAGGAAGAGGTACTTCTAGAGTGAGTGAGGGGCACCTCTAGGTCCATGGGAGCAGACTAAGACCACCAAAGACCTACCCCTGAGAGCAGCTACACCTGAAACCCCAATAGGCTGGAGAGCACAGACCATGGGCACTTGTGGGAAGATAACACAGAAAAGGGCACCAAAGAGCAGAAGCTGCAGAGGTTGGAGAGCTTGCCTCAGGCAAAATCCTTACTCCTTCACTCCATACACTGAGAACCCGCCCATCTCACTCAGATTTCTGACTAAAAAGTAAAGGAAAAACCTCCACAGTAATGGCAAATTGCAACAAGGAGCAACAACCTCCCTCCAAGAAAAACAAAAAGGAGGCATTGACCCTGGAAATTTTTTATGAAAGAAAAATACAACATACAGAGGAAATAGAGGACAAAATTAAAATAAACCCAAAACCTTCCAAAAAAATAGAAATTGTCCACAAGCTCTTGAAGAATTCAAAGTAGAGATTATCAAAAAGATGGAAGCCTTCTGGCAAGTAAAGTGGGAAATAATTCTAAGAGAAAATAACATTTTAAAGGACAAGAACTCCCAACTGGAGAAATAGCTAGATGCCATGAAAAGTAGGATAGACCAAACTGAAAAAGAAAACCAGCCTTTAAAGACCAGAATTAGGCAACTGAAAGACAATGATCTTGCAAAACACCAAGAATTAATATAGCAAAGTCAAAAGACTGACAAAATAGAAGAAAACATAAAATATCTCACTGACAAGGTGACAGAACAGGAAAACAGAGGAAGGAGAGACAATTTGAGGATCATTGGTCTACCTGAAAGGCCAGAAATCAACAGAAATCTTTACATCATACTACAAGAAATCATCTAAGAGAACTGCCCTGATGTTCTTGAACAATGCAGCAAAATAGTCATTGGAAAAAGTTCATAGAACACCCTCTACACTAAATCCCCAAAAGACAACTCCCAGGAATGTAATTGCCAAATTCCAGAGCTTTCAAGCTAAGGAGAAAATTCTACAAGAAGCCAAAAAGAGACAATTCAGATAACAAGGAGCACCCATCAGGATAACACAAGATCTGGCAGCTTCCACACAAAAATACCACGAGGCCTGGAACATGATATTCAGAAAGGTAAGAAAATTGGGTCTTCAACCAAGAATCACTTACCCATCAAAACTGACTAGATACTTCAAAGGAAAAGTATGGGCTTTCAACAAAATAGAAGATTTCTAAGTATTTGTAATAAAAGACCAGAACTAAGTGGAAAGTTTGATATCCAAACACAAAGATCAAGAGAAATGAAAAGATAAAGAATAAAGAGAGGGAAAAGGGGAAAATGTTTTGTTTTTTTTATTTCAAACTCTCTTCTTTAAGGGCTACAATTAGATCAAATTATATATATATATATATATATATATATATATATATGGGGGAAATGTTATTTATAACTCTCAAAATTTATATTCACTATTATAGTAATTAGAAGAACCATTCACGGGAAGATATTGGGGCATTAAGGGATATAAGATGATATGCATAAAAAGAAAAAGGGCAGGGGGAAGTCGAAGATGGCACCAAGAGAGATTGAAGAAATAAAATAAATAGGATAATATTTATCACACAAAGATACACATAGGAAGGAGAGGGGAAGAATACTCTTATAAGAAAGAGAGGAAGAGAGTGATAATAGGTAATACTTAAATCTTATTCTCAGTGAAATCAGTTATGAGAGTGAAGAGCATCTAGATTCATTGGGTCTTGAATTCTATCTGATCCTACAAGGAAACTGAGAAGGGAGAATTAAGGGGAGTAAGGGAGAGGCTGTACAAAAAGGGAAGAAAACAGAGGAGGGGAGACTTAATAGACCCTAAAAAAAGAAGGGAACAAAAAGTGTGGGGTCAGAAAGGGAAGCATATTAAGGGATGGTATTAGGGGGGATTGAATAAAAGTAAACCACTGGTTTAAAAGGATATAGCAAAAGAAGAAAGGACAGAACTAAGAGAGGATATCAAAATGCTAGGGAATACACAAGTGACAATTATAACTTTAAATGTGAATGGGATGAATTGACCCATAAAACAAAAACAAATATGAGAGTGGTTTAAAATCCAAAATCCTACCATATGTTCTCTACAGGAAACACACCTGAGGTGGGAAGATACTCGTGATGTTAGAATTAAAAGTTGGAGCAAACCTATTGGGCATCAACTGATAAAAAGAAAGCAGGAGTTGTAATCATGATATCTGACAAAGACAAAGTAAAAATAGATCTGATTAAAAGGGAAAGGGAAGGTAAATACATCCTGATAAAAGGGAGTATAGA
Organism: Monodelphis domestica; assembly: GCF_027887165.1. Classification (NCBI taxonomy): domain Eukaryota; kingdom Metazoa; phylum Chordata; class Mammalia; order Didelphimorphia; family Didelphidae; genus Monodelphis; species Monodelphis domestica. Next base: position 432,119,867 of record NC_077227.1, read on the forward strand.
TAATGAGGGAATATCAGTAATCAACATGAATGCACCAAACAGTATAGCATTCAAATTTCTAAAGGAGAAACTAGTGGAATTGAAGGAGGAAATTGATAGTAAAACTATGCTAGTGGGAGACCTGAACCTACCACTATCAAATTTAGATAAATAAAATTAAAATATAAATAAGAAAGAGGAACAAGATGTGAATTAAATCTTAGAAAAATTAGAGTTAATAGATATATGGAGAAAAATAAATAGGGACAAAAAGGAATACGCCTTCTTTTCAGTAGCACATGGTACATTCACAAAGATTGACCATGTACTGGGTCATAAAAATATGGCAAACAAATGCAAAAGAGCAGAAATAATAAATGCAACCTTTTCAGATCATAATGCAATGAAAATAAAAATCAGTAAGGGTAAATGGAGAGCCAAATCAAAAACTATTGGGAAATTAAATAATATGATTCTCCAAAATCGGTTATTTAGAGAACAAAGCATTGAAACAATTAATAATTTCATTGAAAAAAATTGACAATGATGAGACATCCTTTCAAAATCTATGGGATCCAGGCAAAGCAGTACTCAGGGGAAATTTTATATCCTTGAGTGGATATATTAACAAATTAGGGAGGGCAGAGGTTAATGAATTGGACATGGATATCAAAAAACTTGAAAGCAAACAAATTAAAAATCCCCAGAAGAAAACTAAATTAGAGGTCCTAAAAATTAAGGGAGAAATTAATAAAATCAAAAGTGAAAAAAATATTGAACTAATAAATAAGACTAGAAGCTGGTATTTTGAAAAAACAAACAAAATAGACAAAGTACTGGTCAATATAATAAAAAAGGAAAGAAGAAAACCAAATTAACAGTATCATAGATGAAAAGGGAGACCTCACCTCCAATGAAGAGGAAAGTAAGGCAGTCATTAAAAACTATTTTACCGAATCATATGGCAATAAATATTATCAATCTAGGTGATATGGATGAATATTTACAAAAATATAAATTGCATAAATTATCAGAAGAAGAAATAGAATTCTTAAATAATCCCATATCAGAAAAAGAAATTGAACAGCCCATCAAAGAACTCTGTAAGAAAAAATCCTGAGGGCCTGATGGATTCACAAGTGAATTCTATCAAACATTCAAAGAATAGCTAATCCCAATACTATACAAACTATTTGACATAATAAGCAAAGAAGGAGTTCTACCAAATTCCTTGTATGACACAATATTGTACTGATTCCAAAGCCAGGCAGGTCAAAAATGGAGAGAGAAAACTACAGACCAATCTCCATAATGAACGTAGATGCAAAAATCATAAATAGGACACTAGCAAAAAGACTCCAGCAAGTCATCATGAGGGCTATTCACTATGATCAGGAAAGATTTATACCAGGAATGCAAGGATGGTTCAATATCAGGAAAAGCATCCACATAATTGACCATATCAATAAGCAAACCAACAACAATCACATAATTATCTGAATAGTTGCAGAAAAATCCTTTGACAAAATACAATACTTATTCCTATTGAAAACTCTAGAAATTATAGGAATAGAAGTGTCTTTCCTAAAAATATAAAAATATTTATCTAAAACCACCAGCCAACATCATCTGCAATGGGGATAAACTAGATGCATTCCCAATAAGATCAGGAGTCAAACAGAGATGCCCATTATCACCTCTATTATTTAACATTGTACTAGAAACACTAGTAGTAGCAGTTAGAGAAGGAAAAGAAATTGATAGTATTAAAATTTGCAATGAAGAGACCAAGCTATCACTCTTTATGCATGATATGATGGTCTTCTTAAAGAATCCTAGAGAATCAACTAAAAAGCTAGTGGAAATAATCAACAATTTTAGCAAAGTTGCAGGATTAAAAACAAACCCACATAAGTCATCCGCATTTCTATATATCTCCAACCCATCTCAGCAGCAAGAATTAGAAAGAGAAATTCCATTTAAACTCACCCTAGACAAAATAAAATACTTAGGAATCTATCTGATGAGACAAACACAGGAACTATATGAACACAACTACAAAACACTCTCCATAAAATTAAAATTAGATCTAAACAATTGCAAAAACATTAACTGCTCATGGGTAGGACAAGCTAACATAATAAAAATAACCATCCTACCCAAACCTATTTACTTATTTAGTGCCATACCCATAAAAATACCAAAAAACTTTTTTACTGATTTAGAAAAAACCATGACAAAGATAATTTGGAAGAACAAAAGATCAATAATATCCAGGGAAATAATTTAAAAAATGCAATGGAAGGTGGCCTTGCAGTATCAGATCTCAAACTATACTATAAAGCAGTGGTCATCAAAACAATATGGTACTGACTAAAAGACAGAAAGGAGTATCAAAGGAATAGACTTGGGGTAAAGGGACCTCAACAACACAGTCTAAATGACAAGCCCAAAGGTCCCTGCTTTTGGGACAAAAATCCACTATTTGATAAAAACTGCTGGGGAAATTGGAAGACAGTGTGGAAGAGATTAGGCTTGGACCAACATCTCACACCCTACACCAAGATAAACTCAGAATGGGTAAAAGACTTGAACATAAAGAAGGAAACTATAAGTAAGATAGGTGAACACAGAATAGTATACATGTCAGACCTTTGGGATAGGAAAGATTTTAATACCAAGTAAGACTTAGAAATAGTCACAAAATGTAAAATAAATAATTTTGATTACATCAAATTAAAATGTTTTGTACAAACAAAACCAATGTAACCAAAATTAGATGGGAAGTAACAAATTGGGAAACAATTTTCATTACAAAAACCTCTGACAAAGGTCTAATTACTCAAATTTACAAAGAGCTAAAGCAATTGTACAAAAAATCAAGTCATTCTCCAATTGATAAATGGGCAAGGGACATGAATAGGCAATTTTCAGTTAAAGAAATCAAGACTATTAAGAAGCACATGAAAAAGTGTTCTAGATCTCTTATAAGCAGAGAGATGCAAATCAAAACAACTCTGAGGTATCACCTCACACCAAGCAGATTGGCTAACATGACAGCAAAGAAAAGTAATGAATGCTGGAGGGAATGTGGCAAAGTTGGGATATTAATTTATTGCTGGTGGAGTTGTGAATTGATCAACCCTTCTGGAGGCCAATTTGGAACTATGCCCAAAAGGTGCTAAAAGACTGTTTGCCTTTTGATCTAGCCATAGCACTGCTGGGTTTGTACCCCCAAAGAGATAATAAGGAAAATACAAGTATAACAATATTTATGGCTATGCTCTTTGTGGTGGCAAAAATTTCAAAAATAAGAAGATGCCCTTCAATTGGGGAATGGTTGAACAAATTGTGGTATGTGTTGGTGATGGAATACTATTGTGCTGAAAGAATAATAAAGTGGAGGAATTCCATGAGAACTGTAACAACCTCCAGGAAGTGATGCAGAGCGAAAAGGTGAAGAGTCAGGAGTACATTTTAAAAAGATACCGATACACTGTGGTACAATCAAATGTAATTTATTTCTCCATTAGTTCAATGCAGTGATCCTGACCAATCTGGAGGGATCTATGAGAAAGAACACTATTTGCATTCAGAGGAAAAACTGTGGGAGTAGAAACACAGAAGAAAAACAACTGCTTCATTACATGGCTCAAGGGAAATATAATTGTGGATATAGACACTAAAGGAACATCCTAGTGCAAACATCAACAGCATGGAAATAGGTTCTGATCAAGGACACATGTAATACCAAGTGGAATTACATGTTGGCAAAGGGAAGGGAGGGGGAAAGGGAGGGAGGAATAGGATATGATTTTTGTAACCAAAGAATATATTTTAAATTTGAACAAATAAAATTTAAAAAAAATAAAGATTATGAAGACAAAAGTACCAAACATCAAAAGAAAAAATATGGTATTCATTGATTAATATGTGTAAATTTCAGCATGTACTGTATACTATGCTCTTTTATTCCTTAATATAGACTTCTGTCATCATCTTGGCTCTGATCACACATGTAGTAATAAGTGAAAGGAGATTCTTTGATGTAATCTTTTAACATAAAATCCTGTGGCACTGGAGGGAGAATCAAAATATATGGGCAAACATATCATAAACAACCACATTCTGAGGGAATAATGGAGAATAGCACAAATATATTATTTTATACTAATCTAAAGAATGCTTTTACTAACCTGGAAGCCTTCTGGCCACTATCTATTGCCAAGCTCCAAGTCGTTAAAAGCAAATCTGTCAGCAAAATTCAGATTCTGTTTTACTATCTGTAGATGCCTTAGCCATCAATACCCTTAGGGCATCATAATTTTTTTTTTCAGAATTTCCAACTGTGTCTCCATGGAAAACACTCAAACCTGTTGTAGTGATTTTTCTGAAGCACTACCCCTCTCCTAGGGTTACTTCTTATTGTTTTTGTACTATAAATTGTAGAAAAGAAAAAGAGATCAAGCTGCAGGGATTTGACTGCTCTTTTGGATTTTCATACTAAAGTAATTTCTTTGTCCTTAGAAATCGGTTATTTGAAGTTAGGGATGAATATCATAATTATTGAAATTGGATAAATAAATACTAGCTGGAAAATTGGAAATCCCAAAAAGATCTTGACAAAATAAGAAAGGGACAAACAAAAACATGAAATGTAATAAAGACAAATATAAATTCCTACTTTTAGGTCAAATCACTGGGGGAAAAAATGGACATAGGTACACAATAGTCCATATTTTTTAAAGCCATGACTTCAAATAGATGAAACCCATTTGCTAATTATGGGACATGACAACCAAGAAAGCCAAAGCAATCTTAGAAACATGGATTCCAGAGCAAAGTATTGTATGTACCTCTCACTATTCCATGGTTAGGACCACTTCAGGACTATTGTGCATACTTCTGGGGTCCACATCTTAGAAAGAACTGTGATAATCTGAAGTATAACTAGAGGATAGAGAGGGATCTTGGAAATATACTATATGAAGACAACTTGATGTATCTGCAAATATTTTGAATAGAAAAAGGAATACTTTTTATAGATCTCATGGGTAATGGGTGGAGGGCAGGTTCTAGCCAAGTACAGATTACATGAGATAAGCTTTGAGGTCATGCCCATCTGTGACATTTCATTTGGTTCTGAAAAATAGCTCTTCTGTGCATATTTACTTCATAAAGGGGATACAGACAAGTTGAAGGTTTGTCTTTCCCTGGAGCTATTTTTTTGACCCTTTGGCATCCTGAATACTGAATACAAATTGCTTCCAGTTTGGTAAAGGTAAGAAGTAAGGAGAAAGGAGAAGGAAAAGTAGAAACATTTTGGGAGAAAAATCTAAGGCTAAGTCAGAATGAGAACTCAAGAATTTTAACTCCTTACCTGCAAAAATGCTTTCTTAGTTATTGGTCTAAAAGCAGCGTATTGTTTAATGTGGTAAGAAGTCAAAACAGTCAACTCTAATAAAGTCATATTAATTAGTGGTACTCTCCTACTGAGTAATTCTGAATTTTGGAATATTTATAAAGAAGGTCAATTTATTTCTTGCAGACACTCACAAATATAGATATACTAGAAGATTTTCCTCAAGAAATAGATGAGATTTGTTTTGATAAGCAACAATCACTTAGAAGAAAATGCAGAACAATTGAGCTAGAATGCCCAGTCCAAATAGGTAGCTTTTTTAATAGAACATTTCCAAATCAAAATCACATATCATTGCCTAAATTTACTTTTAACTTAGGGCAATGATGGGGAAACTTTTAGAGACTTCATGCTGTGTCCCTCACCCCCCAGTGACCACATGCCATGCCCCTCCCCCACCTCAGGCTCAGTGGATAGAGGGAATGGAGCAGCTTGGTCTGAGTTCCTCTGGCTTTCTAGTAAAGAACTCTGGGCGGGGGTCGGTGTGTGTGCCCACAGAAAGGGCATTGCATGCCGTCTGTAGCACATGTGCCATAGGTTTGCCATCACAGATTATGGTGTTTGCATTTTGGATTTCATTGACCTATAGAAATAGCATTCTAAAAAAAACACCATTCATAAGCAAAGGATAAACTATGGGAGTGGAAACACCGAGAAAAAGCAACTGCCTGAATACAGAGGTTGAGGGGACATGACAGAGGATAGACTCTAAATGAACACTCTAATGCAAATACTATCAACAAAGCAATGGGTTCAAATCAAGAAAACATCTAATGCCCAGTGGACTTACGCGTCAGCTATGGGGGGTGGGGGGGAGGAAAAGAAAATGATCTATGTCTTTAACGAATAATGCTTGGAAATGATCAAATAAAATATATTTTTTAAAAAACTATCAAAAAAAAAAAGAAATAGCATTCTAATTTATACATACCTTACTATATCTACAATCAAAAGCCTTCTCTAAATATTGTTTTCTATGAAAATTGTAGGGTATATTGTTACAATCATAAAATTAAATAGCAATCTAAATTTCAGTAATAAATTCTGTTTTTCTTTGAGGTCTGGTGCTTAAGAAATGTAGACTTAATTAGAGGAAGATGACAGATGTTCATGAAGTTTATGAAGGGATTATCATGGAAATCACAAGGTCTTTAGATGATGATAGCACTGGTTTATTTTTATCTAAATTTGCTTCAAAATTGCATTCCATTTCCTTATTATCAATAAAGCACCTCTATGATTTAAAAACTTATTGTCCAACCTTTTGGTTCAAAAATAACATTTGAACCAAGAAAGATAAGGTAGAGGGGAAGGTAAAGGAAAAAGAGTCATATAAAGTTAGAGAGAAAGACAGACACAGACCCATAGATAGTGACCATAACGGAGAAAATGACCTTGCTATGCGATTAGAGAAGAAGTATGATAGACAAGACATGGATAAAATGGCTTCCCATATAGGTCATCAGGTTATATTGTTGGCCTGTGACAGTCTAGTTATTATATTAAATGAGTAAGAAGGAAAGAATCATGGGTTGTAAGGGAGGAGAGGAACTAGAGAAGAGCAAGAAATTTGATATATTTGTGAATCTAGTGTTAGCTGTTTTTGGGAAAGGATATCTAGCCCAGTTATAAGGCATTTATATCCATAATCTCCCTTGGGAAAAGGTGGAATTGATGTGTACACATTACCAATTTCAATAATTAACTTGATAACAATGTGAGTGTCCTAAATTCATTACAGCTGCTTCCATAAAATTCAAGGTGAAAATTTTTCTTTCCATGATAAAATGATCTATTACAATTATAATGAAAAAGAAAGAGGATATCAAAATCGAGGTAAATTCAAAATGAGTAAATAACATATATAAAGAGGGAAGTTACAAGTAAATTAGGGGAAAATAGAATATTATACATCTCAGATCTATGGGAAAGGAAAACATTTAAGACCAACCAAGATATAGAGAACATTACAAGGTATAAAATGAATAATTTTGATTATATTACATTAAAAAGGTTTTGTACAAACAAAAGCAATGAAACCAATGTTAGAAGGAAAGCAACAGACTGGGAAAAAAATTTATATCAAAATATCACTATCATTTGTAGTCTCAAAAACCCAGAAAGTGAGTTGTACTGCTCTGAAGAATTATATATATGCCAGTCATGTCAAGTCATCAGTGATTACTGATCTTGACTTTCAATTCCTACTTTGCATAAATGAAGGCTTGTGGGCTATCTTTCCAATGAGGGCACACTGTCAGCTTTAAAACACAGGATCTATATGAACATACAAAACACTTTCCACACAACTAAAAGTAGATCTGAGCAATTGGAAAAACATCAACTGTTCATGGGTAGGATGAGCTAGCATAATAAAAATGACAACCGTACCCAAACTTATCTATTTATTCAGTGCCATACCCATTGAACTCCCAAAAAACTTTTTATTGAATTAGAAAAAAACCATGACAAAGTTAATTTGGAAGAACAAAAGATCAAGGATACCCAGGGAAATAATGAAAAAAAAATGTAAAGGAAGGTGGTCTTGCAGTCCACATCTCAAACTATACTATAAAGCATTGGTCATCAAAACAATTTGGTACTGGCTAAGAGACAGAAAGGAGGATCAGTGGAATAGACTTGGGGTAAGGGACCTCAGCAAAACAGTCTGTGACAAATCCAAAGATCCCAACTTTTGGGACAAAAATCCAGTATTCAATAAAAACTGCTAGGAAAATTGGAAGACAGTGTGGGAGAGATTAGGCTTGGACCAACATCTCACACCCTACACCAAGATAAACTCAGAATGGGTGAATGACTTGAACATAAAGAAGGAAACTATAAGTAAGATAGGTGAACACAGAATAGTATACATGTCAGACCTTTGGGAAGGGAAAGATTTTAAAACCAAGGAAGACTTAGAAAGAGCCACAAAATGTAAAATAAATAATTTTGACTATATCAAATTAAAATTTTTTATACAAACAAAACAAATGTAATCAAAATTAGAAGGGAAGTAACAAATTGGGAAACAATCTTCATAAAAACCTCTGACAAAGGTCTAATTACTCAAATTTACAAAGAACTAAAGCAATTGTACAAAAAAATCAAGCCATTCTCCAATTGATAAATGGGCAAGGGACATGAATAGGCAATTCTCAGCCAAAGAATTGAAAACTATTAATAAGCAAATGAAAAAGTGTTCTAAATCTCTGATAATCAGAGAGGTGCAAATCAAAACAACTCTGAGGTATCACCTCACACCAAGCAGATTGGCTAACATGACAGCAAAAGAAAATAATGAATGCTGCAGGGGATGTGACAAAGTTGGGACACTAATCTGTTGCTGTTGTTGTGAATTGATCCAACTATTTTGGCAGGCAATTTGGAACTATGCCCAAAGGACACTAAAAGACTATCTGCCCTTTGATCCAGCCATAGCTCTGCTGAGTTTTTACCCCAAAGAGATAATAAGGAAAAATACATGTACAAGAATATTCATAGCTGTGCTCTTTGTGGTGGCTAAAAATCGGAAAATGAGGGGATGCCCTTCAATTGGGTAATGACTGAACAAATTGGTATATGTTGGTAATGAAATACTATTGTGCTCAAAGGAATAATAAAGTGGAGGAATTCCATGGGGACTGGAACAACCTCCAGGAAGTGATGCAGAGTGAAAGGAGCAGAACCAGGAGAACAATGTACACAGAGACTGATTCACTGTGGTACAATAGAAGGTAATAGATTTCTCCATTAGTGGTAATGCTTTGATCCTGAACAACCCAGAGGGTTATAGGATAAAAAACACTATCCACATTCAGAGGAAAAACTATGGGAGTAAAAACACTAAAGAAAAACAACTGCTTAATGACATGGGTCAAAGGGGATATGATTGGGGATGTAGACTCTAAATGAACATCCTAATACAAATACCAACAGCATGGAAATGGGTTCTGATCAAGAACACATGCGATAACCAGTGGAACTGTGTATCGACTATGGGAGTAGTGGGGAGAGGGCAGGGAGGAATAGAAAATGATTTTTGTAACCAAGGAATAATGTTTGAAATTGACAAAATTTTAAAAAATAAAAAAATAAAACATCTATTCTAATGGTTCTTCTATGATGACCTGAGTTAAAAGGGCTTGAAAACCAGAGGCTCACTCCTATAATCAAGTTCTCTTAAACCACAGTTGTCATGTCTAGGAAAATACTAGTCAGTTATATTTTCCATTTGAACTTTATCTAGTCCTTGGCAAATTAGGTCATATCTCCAGGTGACCCTATAATTTTGTTGATGTTGGGGTGGTGGAATAGGAGGTATGAAGAGTCATGAAAATTACCCCTTAAGCATAATTGAGAATTATAGCTCCCTGAGTGAAGAGGATAACAGACCCATTCACCCTCTAAGTAAGTCAAACCAGCATTATTGTATATGGACACCATCATTTAAAAGATATATTGACAGCTAACAATTCATTGTATCAAAGGAATGGTAGGAGAATGGTGAGGATTCTGAAGTTATGAAAAGACAAGGAATAGTTATAATAATAGTCATTTAAACCTAACCCTTCAGGAGAAATACAGGTAGGAAAATGCATGAGAAGATATATCAGAGCTAAAGAGGGATTTACATAGACATGACATAAAATCCTTTACTTATGCAGAGGCACCAATGCAAGAGAAGACAGGAAAAGATATTCAAATATATTTAATGCATGAAAAGAAGTTAAAAAAAATCTAAAGACAACAAGGAAAGCTTTGAAAACTACAAGTTGAATGTATTGTATATTTTTAACTAAAAGCAAATTGTACATAATATTTACAGATGCATGTACAATCTATTTTCTTTGTTCAATTGTGGTCATAGAAATGCACACTTTGATTTTGTGCTTTTTAAGCTAAGAATAAAAAAAATACATTCAGGGAAAAAATACCAACTGACAATTGTAGTTGATCAAAAATAGAAAGAATTGCCTCAGAAGGCAGCAAGTTCTCCATCATTCCAGGTCTTCAGCTAGAGAGAGAACTTTTATAAAGCTTTGAGAACTATGGTAAAGGATATTTTAGACAGAATAGAATTCTTGACCTAAAGTATTTTACTTTTGAGGTCCTCATACTGAGATTTTCTAGCAATAATTCATGATTTAAAGTATTCATATATCGTCAAAGTGATGAGATGATAAAATTCTGTCAATCAAAATTAAGTTTAATACATTTTCAATAAATTTATTCATAGACATTTTCTTCTCAGGAAAACAGACTTTGTAATCTATCATCTAGAATGTACACATTCACATTAACTGTTAAATAGATTTCTGTTATCATAGCAAAAATTCAGTAGGAATACAGGTAATCAAGTAGCCACACAGAGAAGAGATACATAAGAAAGGAGAGGAGATTCCAAGTTTAGGGCTAAAGCAAAAGATTTGGATTAGCTATACTAAAATTTTCCCTTTGATACTACTTAAGAACTGTTCTGAAATGAAACATGTGATATTAGGTCTACCTTAATGAGAAAGAATCCTCCAGAGCAAAATAGATACTCCAGAGATCAACTCACCAAAACCCATAAAATAGGCACCATCCTCAAAGAATCAGTCCTTATTTGAAAGGCAAGTCCATTGAACCACCAAGGAGACTTTATTGGTATAGTTGATTTGAAGTAGTTTTCTACTTTCACCCCAACTCTCTATTCCTCCCTTTTGCTAACTGTTTTTCAAGGACTGAAAAATGTGTTCTCTGCCCTCAGGATGAGATCATTGTGCTTTCTCTTCCACCCAAATAGCCCATGGTACAGGCATTTACTCTATATTTGATATGTGGATTCTCTCCAATGGCTATGAGATGAATTCCTGGACCTTTCTGCCTTCCAGGTGAGGAAGCTAGGTTTAGGATAGAGAAGGAGAAAAGTAGGACAGTTATTGAAGGAGGGGAATTTTGATATTGGATGTTTCAAGAGGATTTGGGTGCAGCTTCTTTAAGATTTTGTCCTTTTGGTTTGGAGATTTCCTCATATTCTCTCCTTGATGCAGGTAAATGATTTTCCATAAGAGACTTGTCCCCCATAATCATTTGCTTAGGAACTAGTATGAAATAAATGGTTGAGTAAATAAAAGGAAGCCTTCCTTTGATGCTATAGCTATTTGAATACTGTTTGCATAAGTCTTTACTGAAGAGTGGTTGCAGAGTGAATGAAGTGCTAGAATTAGGGTCAGAAAGATATATATTTAAAACCTGCTTCAGATGCTTAAAAGGTATGTGACCATAGGTAAGTCACTTAACTTATATTAGCCTCAGTTACCTTATCTGTAAAAAGGACAACTACCTGAAAGGATTTTTTTTTAATATCAAAAGAAGAGAAAGAGTGTATGACAGAGAGAGAAAGAAGCACTAGGGCACTGGAGATTCAAAGACATCTATCTGGGCAAACAACTTTCCAATAACCACATTCTGATGGGGAAATGAAAAAAAGCTAATTTGTTATTATTTCATAGTGAGAGAACCCTGTCACTATCCTAGGAAGACCAAGGTCCAAGACCATATTCCTTAAAGCAGAGTAATACAGTAGAAAGAGTCAGAGAACCTGAATTCAAATCCTACTTCTAATGCTTACCACCTGTGGAGCTAGGACAAATCAATTAACCTTGTTGAGTCTTAGTTCCCTTATAGGAATGGGCCTGAAGTCAGGAAGACCCAAGTTTCAATCCAGCCCAGACATTGTCTGTGTAATCCTGAATGAGCAAAGTATCGGACTTCTCTCTGCCTTATTTTCTACATCTGTAAAATGCAGGTAATAATGGCAGTTACTTCCCAGTGCTTTTGTGGGGATAAAAAGAAAGTACTTTGTAAAGCACTTTGTCAACATCAATGAATTACATATGTGTGTATTATTGTTTGTAAAATTATGAAGCCATTTGAAGAGACATCACATAGAAGAAGAATTAGCCTTTCATAATTTTTACCCCCAGGAAGCTGAACTAGGAGTAATGTGATATTTTAGAAAAGCAAATTTTTGCCCAATGAAAGAAAAAAATGTCTAGAGTTGTCAGAAAGTAGAATGAGATAAATTCCAATGTAGGAAGTTCCCCATCAGTGAATGCCTTTAAGAATTCAATAGAGATTGTGTAGAGATGTTTTCACCACATACAGATTATATCTGTGTGGCACAGTGGATATAGTGCTGGACCTAGTGACAGGAAGATTCATCTTTCTGAGTTTAAATCTTATCTCAGACATGAGATGTGTGACCCTGGGTAAGTCACTTACCTAGTTTGCCTCCATTTTCTAAAGGAAAGGAGAGGATCAATATGATGTATTAGAAGGAAAAAGAATAATAAGATGAGCTGGAGTAGAAAATGGCAAGCTACTCTAGCATCTTTGCCAAGAAAACCTCAGATAAAATCATAAAGTGTCAGACACCACTGAAATGATTCAACAACAAATATATTGTATGACTTCTAAAATAAACCTGCACATATAGATAAGCATAAGCCTAACATAATTCTATGGTTCTTATTTTGCTGTTCTCTGTGTCTCTTCTAGCTACAGCAAGGAGATAGTACTACATGAGCATTTTATTTTCTCCTAAACAATTATTACAAGTAATTTGGAATCCTGAATATATAAAACCGAACACAGACTAACAGAAATAATCAATAGAGTAGAATAGAAGAAATAGAGAAAAAGGAAACATGATTAGGGCAAATCTAATGCAAAATAAAAACCAGATCTGAGGAATTCTAACACCCTACAAATATCTCAACTTATTTCCCTGTCAGGAAGGATCATCTTTTAAATATAGAAAAAAGTAGGAATAGAAAAATGTAATTAAGTTGTAAGAAACAGAGGCATTATCAGACTGAATTAGATGGAAATTTAGAATATTTTGTAAGGAAAGAATTCATTTCTTTCAAATATTCACAAATCTTAGACATCCTAGAGAATGTCTTTAAAAAATAAGATTGGGGCATGATAAACAGCAGCTCCTTAGAAGTGAAAATAAATATTTCAACTAAAATAACTACCAGTTTTAAGTAACGTCTTCTAAATAGGTGACAATTTCTTTGCATACCATTTAAAAATCATAATCAAATGTTATACAAAATACACTTTTAAGTCAATGAATTGAAATACAGAATTCATTGCCCTTAGAAACAACAGAATATGTATCTCTGTTTGTATCCTTTGATAAATGGAAGAAAACACTGTTAAGATAGTCAATAAAATTAAACAACTCCATAAACTTGAAAAAAATGTTGAAGCTAAAAGAAATGGAGGTTTAATTAGATGAAGAGAGAAATTTCTGTGCTTTTCCTAAGGGAATTTTCATGGAACTGAAGAATTTTAAATAAGAGAGCACTGATTTTTCTTTTATCTAAATTTATTTCAAAATAGGATTGCAAATACCTATAGGATTCACAAACTTATTGACCAGAATTTTGGCCCAGAGGTGAAGTTAGGATCAAAAAAAGGAAGCTCTCCTAAGTGAGCAAAAGGGAGAGGATCAACATGATGCGCTAGGAGAAAGAATAGAGAGAAACCAGAAGTCTGATGAACAATACGACATGTTGGTGAGTTTAATGTTTGCTGCTCTGGGAAATGAGAAGTGATCAAAGCATTAGAGGTTAAACAATATATTCACATCCATTATGTCACCAGAATCTTAGAAAAGTGTAGATTTCATGTGTATGACATGCACAAACACCAACAATTAAATCTTCCTGAGTTGAAGATAATATGAGTGGAAATGTGCTGAATTCATTTCAACCCCTTCACTATTACCTGGAGTGATGGCACGGGTTTATAATCCCTTCCATAAGATAAACTGAAGAAGATAGGTGTACTAAGTGTTGGCTTTTTGAGTTGCAGTTTGCTAAGGTGAGGTCTCTACATTAATCCAGCACCCAATATGGTGAACTCCCAGGAACTTGGGGTCAAGAGTTTAACAAAGAAGGTTGCCTGGGAGAAGCAACCCAAATCAGAAATGGAACAGGTCAAAGCTCCCAATCAGCAGTGGGTTGAGTCTGTGATTAGCCAATGCAATTGCACCTTGGGAGAGATAAGGAGACCAAGTATCTCTCTCTCTCTCTCTCTCTCTCTCTCTCTCTCTCTCTCTCTATCTCTGCTCTCTCTCTCTCTCTCTCTCTCTCTCTCTCTCTCCTCTCTCTCTCTCTCTCTCTCTCTCTCTCTCTCTCTGCTCTCTCTCTTCTCTCTCTCTCTCTCTCTCTCTCTTCTCTCTCTCTCTCTCTCTCTCTCTCTCTCTCTCCTCTCTCTCTCTCCTCTCTCTCTCTCTCCCTCTCTCTCTCCTCTCTCTCCTCTCTCTCTCTCTCTCTCTCTCTCGTCTTCTCTCTCTCTCTCTCTCTCTCTCTCTCTCTCTCTCTCTCTCTGTCTCTCTCTCTCTCTCTCTCTCTCCGTCTCTCCTCTCTCCCTCTCTCCCTCTCTCCCTCTCTCCCTCTCTCCCTCTCTCTCTTTCATACACACACACACACACACACACACACACACACACACATAAACAATACAAAGCAACAGCAGGAAAAGGCACCTATAAAAATCAAAGGACACATGTTTTTTTCATAAGAGAATAATCTATAGTATATGGACAACAGAACATTGAGGAAAGGTTCCATGACTCCCAATATGACTAATAGAGAGAAATAACAACATAAGCAATCCATGACCTAATAATGGGCTCCTTCCGGATGGTGGAAAAGTTCTCCAAAGCCATCTTGGTTGTTAGCAACTCATAAAACACAGTAGCACAATTCCTGTGGGTGGATAGTGGTCTGAATTCAGCACTGTCTTCTGAAATTAGTCAGCAAGCATTTATTAATTACCTGCTTTGTCCTAAGCACTGTGCTAGAAAACAATGATAAACCTGAAGTAAAAAATTTCCCTCAAGAAACTCACATTTTATTGACCTACTTTTGTTCAAATTTATTCATGTAAACATTGAGATTATTGAAGCTAAAGTTTTTTTTTAATGGAGGATTTAGAATGGAGTTCTGTTATTTTGTCTGCATTTCTAACTATACCATCTGACTCAATTCTATAAATCCAAACTCTGAATCCACTAGGACACAGCTTTTGGCTATGTGACCTTGGGCAAATCACTCAAACTCTCAGTGCCCTTGGAAACTCAATCTCTTCAGTATAAGAGTTTCCTCTCTTTACTGAGATGAAGAGGAGAGAGAAAGTGGGGGAAAGGAGGATGTTGAAGAGAAGGAGAAAAGAGAGGAGGGAAAGAGGAAGAAAAAAGGAAAGAGAAAAGGTTACAAACAAGTTAATTAGAAAATAAAATTTTTGTTCAATCATTCTTTCGGCTTGTTTGATACTTCATGATCCCATTTGGACTTTTCTTAGCAAAGATACTGGAGTGATATGCCATATCTTTCCCCAGCTCATTTTATAGATGAGTAATCTGAGGCAAACAGTATTAAATGACTTGCCAAGTATCACATAGCTAGTTGGAGGCCAGATTTGAAGTTATGGCTCAAAGCCTTGCACTCTATCCATTGTACCACTTAGTTGCCCCCAAAAAATAAAAAATAAGAGGACATAAATATCAGAACTTTCTTCAAAATAGAATTCAAATGAAAAAATAAGTATAACATCTATCACTTTGAAAAAGAATTACTGACTCCTTCTTAACCTTAAAAGAGAGCTAATGAGTATATCCATGGCCTAATGTGTGATTTTATCCCTCTCCCAGAAGATACCCCAAATTTTAAATTGCATTGTAAAAACTACCACACAAGGTCACTACAGGAATAGTATAAGCATGTATTAATGTAATTAATTTTTATAAATGCCTAATAAACATCATAAGAAAATAGATGTAGACCTTGAAATGAATTTTAAAAGTGGGAACCTCAGTCCCCTCCATTTTCAGGTGAGGAAACTGAGATACAAAGGCATTAAGTAATTTGCAAAAATCAAACTGATAAGAAATACCAATAGCATATTTGAATCTACATCCCTTGACTCCAAATCCTGTGTTCTTCTGCACTAAACCATGTGAAACTAGATGGTTTTGCAGAAACCTTCATAAACACAACATTGACTTGCAAATATTTTTTCAAAGAGGGGTCCCCTTCTCCATCAGAGGAATATTTCAAAAAACAACACTATCAAGTTTGTAATACAAAGGCTACTATACTTAGAAGATTCTGTTGAAAATTAGATTGGAGGATCTTAAATGCTAATGTAAAGTTATTCGACATGACTAGTGTTTGTTCCATTGACCCTTGAATATGATGTAAAGACAGCATGGCAGACTTGGGCAGTGGAAATAGTGCTTTTGTTATAAGGATTTTATTTAGTTTATTATGTTTCATTAAGAACAGAAGTATAGATCAGAGAAAGGTTTGTTTTTTTTTTTCATTTTTATGCTGTTTCCTTTAAGAAACCAGAGCAGATAGCTCTCACCCTCCATGACTTTAAGAGCCTATCATAAAAGAGAGATTCAGTTAGAGATCTGGGTCCAGTCTCTCTGACTTCCTCAGAAGCATGTTGGTCTCTCAGAGAAAAGAAGATCTTTTAGTGACTTTGAGACAGTTACTCTGAGAGTTGAAATTCAAATACTGAGCTGAGAAAATGTTTACTGAGAGCTTTTCTCCTCAGACCCTGAAGGGAAGCTAGAGAGCTATTTTGTCAACAGACAGGCAGATGGGTTTGAGTTGAGGGAGAAGTCTTCTCTGACTTTGGAGAGAGAGAGAAGCTGCATCAGTTTCTTTATGAAGATTTTATATATTACTTTAGGAATCAATTGTCAATTTAAGATTCATGAATTAGATTAAATTTAATTAGATAAAAAATTATTATCTCTAGTCAGCAAGAGTAGATAAGTATAGATCTATTTTGGCAGATAAGAAGAAACTTCAAACAATGCAGTTAATTTTGGGGGGCTTTTATTTAGTGATTTTAGTATGAGATTAAGAGATTCTTCTCCTATTCGTAACTCTTAGTTTCATACCTCCTACTTCATCTCCTTACTTTACTAGAAATAAATAAGAATTGGTTTAAACTGCTTCCAGCCTTCCATCCACCACCTGCAAATGGTTTAACCTCTGACAACTTTAGTGTATTATAACAGCTTATCATTATCAACTGGCTATCAATTTTCAATACCAACATTAAGATCAATTATACTTATAACAGTGCTGCAGGTGGACACACTAATGATTTGGCACAGGAGTCTCACAGAATGGGACTATCCTTCAGTGATATAATGCTGAATATGATATATATGATAATGATATAATAATCAACCCTTGTACCTTCTTTAGATTGTTCCCCAATTTGCCCAGGATTAGAGGGAAAAGCCTATATGATGCTGGTATTGACAGGATTGCCCCCCCGCCTGAAATCATGAATATAGACCTTCTCTGAAAAAAGCAATGGTCTCAGTAACTTTGATTCAGATCCTTGGTAAATTGAGACCAGGGCATAGATTATTGATTTCTGCATTCAACAAACAACATATGTGCCTTATGTGAACTGAACACTATTCAAGATACTGAGGATACACAAACATGAAACAGTTTTATTTCTGTTATGGCAAACTATTAGTCATCGGATATATTCATTAGAAATGTGATTGGGCAGCTGGTGATGCTTAGGTGGGAGATTGGATCAAAAATTATCTGAGATCCCCTCCAACTCTAAGATGATATGATTTTATAGATTATATCCCCACATCAAAGAACTGTTGCCTCACATTTAAAGAAGAAGAAAGGAGGAACATGAACCAGACCAACCAGACCTGGGTGACAGAATTCCTCCTCTTGGGACTCTCTAATGACCCTCAGACTCAGGTGTTGCTTTTTGTATTGTTCCTGGGGGTCTACCTGGTTACTGTGCTTGGAAGCTTACCCCTCATCTACCTAGTTTTGACTGACTCACAGCTCCATATACCCATGTACTTTTTTCTATGCAACTTGTCTGTAGCTGACCTTTGCTTCTCTACCAACATTGTTCTCCAGGCCATGAATCATATGCTGACCAGAAAAAAGGTAATTTCCTTCATGGGTTGTGTTGCTCAGCTTTTTCTTTACCTCATTTTTGGAGCTACCCAGTGTGCCTTATTAGCTGTAATGTCCTATGACCGGTACTTGGCCATCTGTGATCCCATGCATTATCCTATCATTATGACGAGGAGGATGTGTAGCCTTTTGGCCTTGGGGTGCTGGATCAGTGGTATTTTAATATCCTTGGTGGACACTACATTCACAATACATCTTCCCTTCAAAGGAGACAACAGGATTGCTAATTTCTTTTGTGAAGCCCCTGCCCTCCTTGATGTGGCATCTGCAGATACTCACAACTCACAAATGGTTATTTTCCTCATGGGTGTGGTGATTCTTCTTGCACCTGTGTCCCTGATCCTAGTCTCCTATGGCTCTATTATAGTAACTGTGGTCAGGATGAAGACAACCTCTGGGAGACTCAAGGCATTCTCCACCTGTGGCTCCCACCTCCTTGTAGTCATCCTTTTCTATGGATCCGCAATAATTTCCTATATGACCCCCAAATCCTCCAAAGAACAGGCCAAACTGGTTTCTGTGTTCTATGCTGTGATTAACCCTATGCTTAACCCTCTCATCTATAGCCTGAGGAACAAGGATGTGAAAAGGGCATTCAGAAATGCAACCAACAGGGGGAAACCCTGTAGACCCTGAACCTAACAATGTAATTGTATTTGACCACATCTTTTTATCTTCAACACTTATTGTGCAGACTACTGGTAGGAAATAATTTCCCTATTGACTGGTGGTAAAGAATGTATTAATATTTTGTCATTTTATTATTTTTACATATATAATATTCATTGTGCATCCTTACAATGTCTCAATAATGGAGATAAGTTTGAGATGACACAGCTAAAGATTAGAGGGGCATTTCTCTAATAAGGAGAACTAAAGACTGGTTATTATTATTGTGGAATTTTCACAGACTGTAGAAATTCTGTACTGACCCCAAAGAGATAGCTGCACTCTTTGTGGTGGCAAAAAAATGGAAAATGAGGGAGTGTCCCTAGATTGGGGAATGGCTGAACAAATTGTGGTATCTTATGGTCATGAAATACTTTTGTGCTATTAGCAATGCTAAACTGCTTGATTTCCATATGAGCTAGAAAGACTTCTATGAACTGAGCAGAACCAAGAGAACATTGTACACAGAGACTGAAACATTATGGGATGATCATCTGTAATCGACTTTGCTACTGATAGCAATGCAATGATACAGGACAATCCTGAAGGACTTATGAGAAGGAATGTTATCCACATCAAGAGAAAGAACTGGGGGAGTAGATACACAGAAGGAAAACATTTGATTTTTCACTTGTTTATATTGGTATTGTTTATGGGCTTTTGATTTTTTAAAGATTATTACAGAAATGATTACTATGGAAATAGGTATTGAGTGATAATATAAGTACAACTCAGTAGAATTCCTTATTGGCTCTGAGAGGGGGAGGGGGAAAAGAGAGCGGAAGAACATGAATCTTGTAACAATGGAAAAATACTTCAATAATTTTTTTTTAATTCTGTACTGAACTTTGGAGAAAAGGGTCACATGCACAATAAGGATTGAATGAAGAAAAGCCAATCAGGCTTTTGAGAACCTAGTTTAGAGTTGCTTAAAAAGTTAATTTCACCATTTAGATAGATGTATTTATTTTATTATTGTAATGAATAATCATTAAGAAAACCCCTTATATCAATCAATTCTGACAGTTATTCTACATATCATCTTAGATAAGAGTTGCTCAAAGGAACTAATAGTGTCTGTGGTTTATCTAGGATTACACATCCATTTAACGACTTGAATACAATTCTTCTTGACAATAAGGTAGCCTCATTATTCAGTACATGGTCCTGATACTCTACTCTGATTTTAAACTAGCATTAATAGAAAGAGTGTTAAATATAGTAACATTGTTTTTTATCATTATTTGATCACATTTTGAGGGCTGTGTTCTGTCCTAAATGTAGCATTTTTAAAAGGGAAACCCTAAGGCGTTATATGTCCAGATTGTACTGATGAGATTAATGAGAGGATTTAAAAGCAATTTGTCAGAAGATTAGTTCAAAGGATAACCAAGTTTGGATTCATGCAAGGCATTCTGAGCCAGCTCAATATTCTCAAAGCTAGAAATATAATATGCCATATTAACAACAAAAATAATAGAAAATATATAGTTTTATAGATAAATCCAGAAAAAAGGAGCTTAAAGTCATAACATCTTTTTAAAAAACACTATAGGGTGGGGGAAGCAGGGTGGCTCAGTGGATTGAGAGCCAGGTCTAGAGACAGGAGGTTGGAGGCTCAAATCTGGTCTCAGACATCTCACACCTGTGTGATCCTGTGCAAGTCACTTAACCCCCATTGCCTTAGCCCTTAATGCTCTTCTGCCTTGAAACCAATACATAGTATTGACTCCAAGATGGAAGGTAAGGGTTTAAAAATACAATAGACAGAATGGTGGCAAAATGGCAGATTAGGAGCAGTCACTGAGCTGAATTCACTGAACATTCTCCTCCAAATAACTTTAAAATGATGCCTAAAATCAGATTGTGAAGTGGCAGAGCAAACAAAAGATTAGGGTGAGACATTTTTTTTTCATAGTGAGAAAACTTAAGAAATTGGCAGGAGAAGTCTATGATACCAGTGTGGAGGTCTGTTGCCACACAGAGGGGTGGCAACACCAGCTACAACACTAGTTTCAGTAGCTCTCAATCCAGAGGCTATTAGAGGC
Organism: Monodelphis domestica; assembly: GCF_027887165.1. NCBI lineage: Eukaryota > Metazoa > Chordata > Mammalia > Didelphimorphia > Didelphidae > Monodelphis > Monodelphis domestica. The sequence continues at coordinate 432,141,031 of NC_077227.1, forward strand.
TTAGACATCTGGTCCGAAAGAGTATACAGGAGATCCTCTGCTGGCCAAGGAAGAGCTGGTGCTGATTGGCAACTCTCTTGTTCATATGCAATTCTCAGTTGCAGTTCCAAAGTGGACAAGAATGCTGGTGCTTGGTCACAGAGGAGCAAGGGCCCTGGTTGCACTACCAAAGCAAAGAAGAAAATACTTGTGACTGCCAAGCACCAAGGGTCACTTCCTGGGTAAAGACCAGGGAGCAGGCCAAGAGGGCAATGGCCATATTTCTCCCAGGAGATCACACCACTTTGGGAACACCAAAACCTTGCAAATGCCAAAAGTGGCTCTGAAAACAGCATAAAAAAGTCTGAAGCCTGGGATAATGCTTTATCACACACACACACACCCCAACATAAGCAGAGCCAACTATAACATAAAATCCAAGTCAAGAAATAGATGGGGAAACTGAGCAGACAACAACAAAGAAAAAGAAATTGACCATAAAAATGTACTGCAGTGCCAAGAAAGATAACTCAGAAGATAATTGTGTGAAAACAGCTATTAAAAAAAAACCTGACAAGAATTCTTAGAGTAACTAAGAATAGTAGATAGAAGAGGGGTGGAGCCAATATGGTGGCTTAGTAACAGTGAAAATAGAAACTATTCAGGCAATCTTCCCAAGCCAATCTTTAAAAAGCACCTCAAAACAACAGGAGTCAAAAACCAACAAGACAGAGAAAGAGGGCTCTCCCACTGAATACAACTTGAAAGGTAGACAAAGTCAATTTTCATGAGATAAGGGGGAATCAGAAGCAAAAGTGCATAATGAGGAGTGCTAGCCAACACCCCCTCCCCAACCTCTCTCCCGCCAAAGGATAAAAGAGTGGACAGAATATGAGAGGCAGTAGTTAGAAGCAAAACAGACTTTTGAGGAGAGGCAGGTGAGAGAGAGAGAGAGAGAGAGAGAGAGAGAGAGAGAGAGAGAGAGAGAGAGAGAGAGAGAGAAATAGAAGAAACTGGGATAGAGAGAAATACATGGCAATTATAATTGTGAATATAAATGAGATGAGCTCATCCTATGAAACAGAACCAGATAACAGAATGGATTAGAAACCAGACTCCAACAATATATTGTTTGCAAAAAACATACTTAAAACAGAAAGACACACAGTTAAATCTCAGACAAAGTAAAAGCGACATTGATCTAATTTAAAGGGATAATCAGGGAAACTACATTATGCTCGAAGGTACCATGAACAATGAAGTAATATAAAAAAATTACAAGTTACAATGTATTTTCTGAGATATATACCAAGCATAAAACTAAGCCAAATTTATAAAAAAACAAGAGCCATTCCCCAAATGATAAATGGTCAAAGAATATAAACATACAGTTTTCAGAAGAAATCTGAACTAGTAACCTAGGCATATGAAAAAAATGTTCTAAATCACTAATGGTTAGATTAATGCCACATTAAAACAACTCTGAGGTACCACTTGATATCTATCAAAAACGACCAATCTTGGAGATGAGGGAAAATTGGTACAAATAAACTGCTGGTGGAGTAGTGAGTTGTTCCAATCATTCTGGACAACAATTGGTAACTATGCTCAAAGGGACAAAAAACTGTACATATCCTTTGACCCAACAATACTACTTAATCTATATCCCAAAAAAATCCAAGAAAGAGGAAAAATATTTATAGTAGCTTTTCATGATGGCAAAGACTTGGTAATTGAAGGGATGCTCATTAATTGAGGAATGGAAAAACAAGATATGGCATATGATAGTGATGGAGTACTATCATGCTACAAGAAATGACAAAGGGAGTGGTTTCCAAAAAGCATAGCAGGAACCAAATGAACTGATACAAAGTGAAGTGAGAAGAACTGGTAGATCATTGTGCTTAGTAGCAACAATGTTGTGTGTAGATAGAATCCACTTTTCAGGTTCATCCTCCCTGAGCTCCTCCTACCCTTCAGTCTTGAGGTTGGTGCTTCAGTGTAACAAGGTCAGGAGCAGGAGTGCTGGTCCCTGCTTTGTACTCAAGGGCTTTTGTAGATTTTTGTGGCTTAGCGGTTTCAGATTTTGGTTTCCTGATTCAGTTTAGGGTATTTTAGTTAGGTGATTATTTCTGTCCTGTCTCTACATTTCCCTCTTTTTACTTTTTCTCCATTTTGATTAACACTTAATTGTTAAGAGCTACTAACAGACTCTTGACTTGAGAGTTAATTTTATAAATAGTGAACACATTCTTTTTAAAAATTAATATTGCATTTAATATTTTACTTTCATTATTACATTTGGCAGATCATAAAGGTTTTTTTCGATTAACCTCAATCTTCTCCAATTTTCTTCACCTTTTACTCTCCTTAAGTCAAATTGTTAGTAGCTAATTCTGGAGTTCTGAGTTTTATTCACTCTAAATTGGTAGAGTAGTTTTTGAAATGAGACAAAAGGACAGATTAGCCTCAGGGCAACAGCCATTGGTCTCATAATAATAAGCTTTAGAAGCCCTGCAACATGGCAGAGAAAACAGCCTAAGGAAAGCTGCACAACAGCAGCAGGCTACCTCAAATATGGGAAATGGTATCTATCTAAAATGAAATACCAGTTTTCTATATAATGGAGAAGTGGTAACAGTCTTTCCAGAAGCATAAAATGTAAAGCAAAGATGTCCATCCTGACCACTGTCATTTTATATAATTGTAAAAATGCTAGCTACAGCAAAAAAAAGAGAAAAATTTTAAATTGACAGGATAAGTAGAGTAAAAGAAGAAACAAAATTATCACTTTTTGCAGTTGATACAATGGTTAGCCTAGAAAATCCTAGAGATGGACATCATTAATAACATAAGTAAAGTAAATATAAATAAATCCATATAACTAATTAGCTTTTTAGTATATTGCAAACAAAAGTCCAGGAAGACAAACTAAAGATATTCCAATAAAAATAACTATAATTTCTATAAAACATACAATAGTTCATCTGGGAAGGCATATAAAGCAACTATTTGACAATGACTTCAAAATATTCTTTATTGCAGTAAAGACAGAACTAAGTAATCTGAAGAATATTCATTTCTCATTGACCTATACCAACATATTAAAAATAATGATACAATCTAAATGATTTTATTTATTTAGTCCCATAGCAATCAAACTATAAAAAGTATTACTTTATAGACCCATGGATATTTAGCATGCATCACTGGATAGATTTCCAAGAGGTATTGAAAAAATTTCATTTTTTATTTGTACTATGCTTTGATTTCCTTTGTTCTTTTTCACTTCATTATGTGCTTTTAAAAACATTATTCTGAGGAATTCATAATCTTCACCAAACTTCTAAAAAATATCCATGACCCACCAAATTTAAGAACCTCTGTTATAGACCTTGAAAAAATTAAAAGAAATTTAATGTAGAAAAACAAAAGATCAAAAATCTGAAGAGAAATAAAAGGAAAACAATTTTGTAGGAAAAGATCACCAAACTCAAAACTAGGCAGCAAAGAAGTTATTTTTTTTCATAAAATATAATACTTGGAGTCATTGGATATTAATTTTTAATCTTACATTTATGACAACCAGCGAAGTTGGTAAAAGGATTCTTAATTTTTTTCTTTTAAGAAAGCTTTTGAGTAAAGAATAAGGAATAGATAAATTTTGCAAAGCCCGGTTTCTCTCCTGCCATTTCTGATGCCTTACTGCTTGCTCCTGCTGTTCCCTGCCCCCCCCCACCTCCCCACTGGCCATCCCACGCACCTGCTTTCATTTGAGTGACTACTTAGCCTGCAGCTCCTTTCTGAAAGGGATAAGCTGCTTCTCACACCCATCTGCCAGCACCAATCTGTTTTAAGCCATTGTTGCTGCTTACTGCTGCTGATTCAGTCTAAGTGTTCCCCACCAAGCCTGTACTCTAAGCTTACCAGTGACCAGACACCCTGCTATGAGCCAACTCTACATTTTTTCAACACACAAGCTGGGAGTTCTTAAAAAGCTAGTGAAGTATTAATCCCTCTTTCCCTTGCATTGCGAAAACCTGAATGCAAAGCCCAGGTGTGTTTCTCTTAATCAATATTTAGTCTCCTGAAGGGTTTTTACCTTAAGAGATGCTTCTACCCTCTTAACTCCCTGTCCATATGGCACTGGAAGCAAGTGGCTACCTGAAGTTTTTACTTCTAGGGGGGAGAAGAAGAAAGGTTACTCTTCCAAACTCCTAATCAGTGCATACCAGGGTAGCACCATCTATGGACAGGAAGTAGAGATTGCAAGCATGGCCCAGTTTCCTGTCTATCTCAAACAACTCCTGTCTCTGGAGAGCCTGATGGAACTCATGTAGCTCCCAGTTTTAGGATGTCTTTTCTTCCTATTGTTCCTCAATGCACTGGTCCTTGTGATTAGCTTGGTAATCCTGTGATTCACAGAGGATATTCATCTTCCTACACCCCCTTGTCATTTTGACCTGCCCAATCACTTCAACACACCCAATATGGGATTTGTCCACACTATACTCAGTGTGGGTATGGGGAGCCCAAGAAGTCTGACCAAAGGAATCTAAATGGATGATGATACTGGGGAGGAGAGATATGGAGGTAAATTTTAAACCTTTTCAAACTCCATTGTTTTATTGATGGTAACTCTTTTCATTTTGTTTCCATCCAAATAGTGAACGTGTTTTTATTGGAATTGGAAAAAAGGACTCTTGAATTCAATGCCTGTATCCTGTCACATATATTGTGTTGGCTGATTGTTTGTTTTAGTATTTAATTTTGTTTTTTAAGTTCACATGTTAATCTAATGCAAGATCTTCTGTTACACTAAGTCATTTTAAGTTACTATGTTTCGGCCATTAGCTATATCTGCTATTACATTGTTTTTATTTCTACTTCCCCTATGTCTGGAGTAGAAAAAATTACTATTATAAAAGCCCATAGTCTATTGGACAAGCCCCTTTTCAGTGGCAAAACTATAGGTCTTTATAGATGCTGGGTTTGTCACCAGATGCATTGAGGTCACATGCTGCCTCAAACAGCCTTTGTTCCTTTTTGCCTTTGTTAATTGTCATAGAGATGATGATGGATGGACTCCATCAAACTGGTTATAACCTGTATACAACCTTTGGAGAAATTAATGAGTTAAATATTTCCATTGATTTTAAGGGGTCTTCAGAAGTGATTTTTAGGTATCTAGTAGCATCCCTACCTCTGACTGATCATTTGCCTGCCTTTGAGTTGTTTGTAACAAGAGGTAAGGGTCCATTTGTGTAGTTGAAGTGAAGTGCAATAGCACTATTATATTCCCCATCTCCGTATTTGTTAAAAATGTAATGGATGAGACATCTGAAGTGATTTTGACTATTTAGTCCTCAGCTCCACATTGAAAATGGATGGGACATATTGGAGACAGGTCATTTATACTGAGACAGTCTCATACCAGAGGGAGGGAGCTTTCCCAAAAGTGGCTTGGTTATCCTGTGATAGTCTATAATCTCATCTGGGAGGTGGGAAGGATTTTTATAGGAAGCGTCGTAGCTTCTGAATGGGTTTTTTATATTTGTAACTCATCAACTTACTTGACCCTTCCACCAGAATGGTCTAGATTCTTGGTGACATTTTAGACCCAAAAGGTTTTCATCAGCAGTAGAGAGTTTGTTTTGTTTTTTGTTTGTTTTGTTTTATTTTTTCTGGGCTCCTCTGCCAAATTTTAGAATGATGACAGTAATAGACTTTATTAAAAATATCTTCACCAATTTTAAAAGATTGGCTAGATCTGTAAAACTTGTGACAAGTATCCATGACCTTTAAAGGTTTTTTTGAAAAATGTTACACAGAGACTCATGTGAATCCTAATGATTTGTTTGCTATTGTCATTAAATGGGCTTTTGTGCTTTGGGGAATTTTGGTGTTTCTTTGAATGTACATTACCTGTTGTACTACTGTTTTGAAAAACTGGTACTTGATGAAAATCATTTGCACTCACATTGTGGATCATGGCCAAGTTAAAAAGAAAATGGATCTCATTTTTAGGTAAGAAATCTTTGTATTCTACCTCTCCTGGCCTGACAGAGTGTGCCACTGATTATGCACTATATATTTTTAATATTTAATTTTTTATTATTGTTTCCCCTTATATGTGCAATACAGTATTTGAGTAGTCTATTTTCTCTCATTTTTTGTACTTCAAGCACATGTTACCAGTATTGATGGGGTTTTTGATTTTGCACTAGAGTAAATTCAAAATGTCCATTAGCCTTAATGTCAAAGCATAGCCAAAAACTTTAGACTACAGAAATCTGCCATTCCTTGTTTAAAAATTATGAAACTTTGATGAATAATTGTGTCTGATTCCAGGAGAAGGGAAAACAAAAAAATCCACTGCACAGTGCCAATGGGCACATGATCAAAGAGACCAACCACTCCCTGTGGGATTTATGAGATTCTATGCCAAGACAGGAGGACTTGAACTTCTTGGGATTTGCTTTTGTGGGTGTTTGACATATGTCAGATGCAAGTCTTCCCTGTGCCATAGTTCTATCAAATACCTCAATTTGGCTGCCATTCAGGCTCCCCTATCCCTGAGCGAAAAGTAAAATCAGACCAAGGAGTGCTATTTCCCATTAGCTGCTGAAATCTTGTCTCTTTTCTTTCTTTCATAGTGTGGCAATTTTCTGTAGTCCTGGCTGCTGATTGGTTAAGTACATAATTGCTACTATAGACTTGTGGGACATAGATTGCTTTAAACAGGCCATGCCTCAAGGATCTGTTATAGGCTTATTTTTCCTTACTTAGGATTTTTATACACAAGACTTTGATATTTTAATATTTCATCCAGAACTTATTTTTGCTTTTATTTGGATTTTTTAAGGATTTTATTTCTTTTTTGAATTGATTCATATACCTCATAACTAAGTCATGTATCCCTGAGTGATCTGTGTGTTTGTCAACAACCTCCTCAGGGGAGATTGTATTATTATCCTATAATGCAAAGTTTAAAATCCTTTTTGAGAGTAATTTTAGGATAAGAAACTTGTTACCTCTCCAAATCCAGAAAGTGAATTGTTTGGAGAAGGTGCCATGAAGATGCTACAGAAACCATACACTGTACAAAGGATCCAGAGTGAACTTTGGGATATGGTTATTTTGAATTTTGGGGGGTTATATGCATTTATTTTGAATGTACACTCTTATGCTAAAGGGGACTGCCCCCAAATTGGCTTTTTGTCAATGTAGCTATCACTGGTTTTGCTATTTTTCTTTTCTTTTCCCTCTTCTCCCAAAATTATTGTAATTTCTCTATAGAAATTGCAATATTGTATATGCCTTTCGTTAAAGATTTTTAAAGTTATAAGTTGGTCATGTTTACATGATCCACTGGGGAGACTAGTCTCCCAAAGGATCACAGGGGTGAATTTGTAATTAGAATTTTGTACTGTTGGACTATATTTCCCAGCATTCCTCTTTTGTCCTTATGTTGCATCTTGATATATTGAAAATAAGTTTCTAGAACTCCCCCCCCCTCCTGCTTTTGTGGTCCTTGTAAAATGTTCTTTACTCAAACTATTATATTTCCTCTGTTTCAAGATATTATTAATAAATCAAATAAAATGTAATACTTGGAGTTGCTGGATATTAATTTTTAATCTTATGTATTTATTTTTTGCTTTAAAATAGGCAATGGCATGGAACAGAAATTCCCAAATTCAAGCCCAGTCCTCATTTTATATTCTAATTTGTATGCA